>NC_056749.1:553067225-553349725 GCF_019279795.1 Protopterus annectens | reverse complement strand
TGCTACATTCCTTCCTATAAACCAACATGCCAATCTCACCTCTGTCATTTTTCCTCACACTTATGTCTAAATAGTCAATCTCATCAAAATAGAAATGAATAGTAAACTTCAAAAAGTCAGTGGTGTTATTGATAAACTGATGGAACACCTTGAGTTAATCTACAGTAGCGTCCCATACCAAAAATAAATCATCAGCAAAACGTCAATAAAAACCTATGGAGTCTTTAAAAGGACCCCTGAAGAGAGCTTCTTCTTCCCATGCAGCAACCACTATATTGACGTAGCAACTGGCACATGATGTGCCCATAGCTATGCCATCCTTCTGCCAATAGATATCCTGCTGAAATATAAATATGTTGTTTTCTAGGACTACTTCCATTAATAAACATAGTAGATTTATAAACTTATGTTCAAACTCACTGTGGCTCAATAAATATTGCTGCAACAACAGCACACCTTTATCATCAGGTATGCTAGTGAACAAGGACTGTACATCCAACGTAACAAAAACATAGTCCACAACATTTATCTTATCAGCCAAAAACTCATAGAAATCTTCTAAAAACTGTTTAGAATCCCTAAAGACAGTACAATTACTTTCCAAAAGAGGTGTAAGATGTTTTTACAAGTAAGTGGAAATGGATTCTGTACACCAGTTCCACCCTGAGACAACAGGTCTCAAAGGGGGGGGGGGTTAATAAATCTTTTATGTACCTTCAGCAGTCCCTGTTTGGTTGGTATCAAAGGGTCATCTATATTCAAATACTCATAAGTAGGATAATCAATAACACATGACAGAAGACATTCTTTTAACATATTGTGGACTCTATTGATCATTCTATGAACGAGTCTGAAAAAACATACCTCCTACCTAAACTCACTGGAATCTCTTAATATTCAGTCTAACATCATATTTATGGGTAGCTTCAACTACCCCTCCATAAACTGGGAGACTTGTATGACCCATAATTCACTTCCTCAGAGGTTTGTGGACTTCCTCAACATAAACACCCTAAAGCAACTAGTATGGTCCCCAGCTGGAGTTACAAATATCCTAGATCTAGTACCCATGAATATCGGGGGATGCTGCTCCCTCCCATGCATTAACTTCTCCCTTTTAAGGTCTGACCACATAATTATCTCCTCTAGTATCAAAACTGACCAAGAACCCAAATCAAACTCCAAACCTGTTAAAAACTTTACTAAGGCCAGTTATCTCAAACTATGTGATGACTTATTAACCTTCCAATCCCCTCTCATCCTGAAAGACACAGAGGCCTACTCTATGTACACAAAAACACTGTACAACCACATTTGTAGCTGCATAGAGGTGGCAGTACCTGTCCAAGGCAAACCTATGATTACTGGCAAAAATAAACCACCCTGGTGGACCCCTAGCAGGAATAGGCTACTTAACAAAAGGAAGTGCCAAGAAGGAACAGGCCAAGCAATGCAAAAAAGACACTCCCCAGTCTAAACAGACAAATTAGATAGCTGGTTAAATCTGCTAAAGCAAACTATGAAGCAAAGATAAACTCCCAAGTGAAAGATAACCATAAGGCTTTTTTTTAATTATGTTCACTACCTCAGGTGAAATTCTCAGCAATGTACTGAGTTAATCCTGAGTTAATCCAGCAACACTTGCACCCAGACAGAAACTATAGCAAAGATAAAAAACAACACAAGCACCAAGAAAAAAGATTATAAATCCAACAGGAAAAAAGACAACTGCCAGTATATCCAAACGTTTATTCCACTTGCTTCTCTCTCTCTAGCGCCTCGGCTTCAAAAAGCCTTCAAGGAGTCTGGAGGAGGAAACTATAACAAACCTGCTGACTGAAAAGTTCAGTTCAAAAGTTTTTCCCCATCACCTCCTACTTCACCCAAAGAAATACCAACAAGCACTCCCCTACCAGTCATTATGAGGGAACATGTCCTTACTGCACTCACTAAAGTCAAAAACACAGCCTCCATGGGTCCTGACAACATTCCTAGAAGCTTTGTAAATAACTTAAAACAAAATCTATCAGGGTGACTAGAAACCCTCTTTAATCACAGCCTCTGTACAGGCTTTGTCCCAAAGGAATGGAGGACTGAAACAGTTGTCGCTCTGTACAACAGGGGCCCATCAACTGACCCAGGGAACTGCAGACCCATAAGCTTGACCAGATGTATTTGCAAGGCCATGGAGAGAATTATGATGGACCTGATCAATAATGACATAGGAACTCTCCAGACACTTGACCGGACCAAATTTGGCTTTGTCAAAGGGAGGTCTTATCTGCTCAGTCTGGTGAACTACTTCAAAAAAATCACAAGGACCATGGATGAGGGTAAAATGGTACACATCACTTATCTAGACCTGGCCAAAGCTTTCAACACAACCCCCCACTCAGGGATCATGGATAAACTTACTGAGTTAGGCATAAACCCCTACATTGTCAGATGGATAGCCAACAGGATCACTGACAGGGCACGTGTTATCCAGCTAGGTGTAACCACTTCTGATAAAAAAACTGTTACTAGTATTGTCCCACAGGGCTCAGTGTTGGGACCCCTGCTGTTTGTTATATACTTCTCTGAAGTGAAGGTCAATGTTGAGGGCTTCTGGCTCACCAAGTTCGCTGATGACTCTAAGCTAGGACCAATCACTGACTTCCCAAACAATGTTCATATCCTACAAACAGGCCTAAAAATGACAAATGATTAGTGCCAAAACCATGGTCTGAGACTAAATGTTAAAAAAATGCATAATCATATCCTTCAGGAAAATCAGATATCCCTGAAAATTATAATATTGATAGTATACCCCTAAAAGTAGACCCAGTGATGAAGGACCTAGTAACACAGATAGATAGTAGCCTAAACTTTGACCACTGGGTAGCTACAGTAGTGAGGAAATCCTTCTGTGTGGTTCACCTTATAAGTAAAGGCATGGCATCAAGATCAAAGGAAGTGATAGTGCCATTGTACTTGGTGCTCATCAGGCCCATAATCGAGTACAGTACTGCCTTCTGCATGTTCCTAACCAGACACTTACACCAACTGGAGCAGTCGCAGAGGTTTATCTCTAAAAAAACACAAAGAGTAAGACACGTCTTATGCAAATCGACTAAAAGCCCTAGCCCTTTACTCCATCTCATATTGTTTTTTGAGAGGTGACTTATGCTTGACCTACAATGCATTCTCTGATCCAGCCCAGATGAAAATGTTACATATTCGCAAGAAAATTTATACAAGGGTCATGTGTTCCATGGAACTGAACCTTATTTATGACTCTAACAGAACTTGCTGGAGAGACAGATTCATATACAAAGACTACCTTATCTATGGAATTAACTTCTCATCTTTATAAAACCAAGCCTGTCCCTCACTCTCTTCAAAAAGAATTTGGATAAATGAATGTGGAACAATTAATCCACTCCCTGGGTACTGCCCATGTCCCTTTTTGACAGAGGCAGTCCATAGAATGACTCAGGGCTTCAGTAATCAAAGGCTTACTACACTGGTACTAACCCATCACGTATCTGGGGAATCAAGATATAATATTGTCATATCCTGGGAATTATTGGCTAGGGTTGTAAAGGCTCTTGTACCATTAACTTAGTAATCACCTATAAACCTACTATGTGCTAAACTTGACCATTTTGAGAACATTTTCAGTTATTTTGCACTGTAAGGTTGATGTCAGGTAAAGCAATGTTATTTAGAGTTAAAATGGGTATTTTTGGTAAAAATGGCTTACTCTGAGCTGTGTAGTAGCCACTCAACTGTTTAAAATGGCTTTCTGGTCTGAATACATTTTTAGTCATTTTATATAAAACAGACCTTGGTTCTGACACCTCATTGTGATGCACACCATTTGTTATTTGGTCATCTCACTCTTTGTTGCTAATAATAGCATTAAACACCAGCATTTGAAGTGACCTACAACTGTAATAACTGACAAAATGGCACCATTACAAAAGGCAGTTTGTATGTCGGTGACTTCATCTCTTCTTCTCATAGATTTAAAGTATTATGATTATTTATATTTCTTAAAGATATGGCGCTATAATACATATTCACACATGTGTATATATATATATATATATATATATATATATATATATATAGATAAATATAGATATATATATATATATATATATATATATATATATATATAGATAAATATAGATATATAAACACACACTTAAAGCTACACACATTTTTAGCATCACAGCCTTCCTCTACATTGTACTTTACTACATAACTCATTCCATCTGTGTTTATTAACCTTTAAATATTTCATCTTAATTCAGTGGACTTCCTCATTAACCCCTTTTTCAAATCCAGGCTCATCTCTGCAAATCAATACTTAACTCTCATCCAAACCAGTACTCTCTCTTTTCCAGTCTGGCCATATTTGTACATAGTAGTAGCAGAAGTGGTTAACAGTGGTAATGGATATCACAGGACTCATGACTACGAGTTGCTGTTAGTTGACTAAATCATGTAGAACTAGGTTTGGTTCTCTCATTCTCCAGCTGCATGCAGTGCAATTGTATACAAGGAAAGAGAGGAGGGATGAGCACTTTGCCAGTAGATCTTTATCTGATACTATCCTCTTAGTAGCAATACTCTTAGACTTTCAGAAACATGCACACTTACCAGTAATGTAGTGATATTACTATGCGTAAAATAATCAACCTGATATTATATATAATTGCAAGACACTACCACTGGCAAGGCGCTGTGGTATTTGTATGTATGTTTTTGTAGTATGGAAGTACAAACTTGAAATGAGTGATCTCAACAACCAGAAAGACAGAAAAAAAAAAAAAAAGAAAACAGGTTGCTTCACTAAGGTTTATCTGTGAATAAACCCACTGCAATACAAAGTTGCACAGTGCAGGCTTTGAACCAGTAACATGGCTGTGATCTTTGTTTTAAACTAGTGGGCATGCTGTCCAGATTTTTACCATTTAGTTGTCCCATGCAATTCAAGGCAGTGAGATCTTTATTACACATCTTGGTACAGTGTGCAACCCTACATTAATTATTTGTATTTCGTGATAGATCTTTACTGCATTGTTTTTTACATGTTCACTATACTTGCAGAGAAACCTTCATGTAAAGATCATTTAATTTAAGGGCTAATATAAAAAAGGACCTCACCATTTAAACAGAAAGATTACATGGAGTACTACTAGTGTTTTGTAAAAAAGAAAAAAAGCTAAAGATTAAAAGTAACACTGGCTGGTATTTCTTGTTGTGCGGAAATAATGTAAACAGATGTAAACCTTTCAGGCCTTAACTATTGTCAAACTTCCATTTTTTTTTCTAGCCCAAATCACTATATAAGTAAACGTCTTTCCTGCCTAAATTAAATATGCTTCCTTTTCTATCAAACAGAGCCACAGAAATATATAAACATACAGAAACCAGTGCATGCATCAAATTTTTTATCTTACAATTTAAACATATCCTAGCAGTTTTTTTTTCTGTTTATGATATTAAATTCTTATTATATCTACTACTAAACCTGGAAATTCAGCCTTTTCATAAAAAATACAAAGTATAGTTATTTATTAAGAAAGTTAAAGGGCTTGGGAAGTTTGCTTTATATTCCTAGAGAAAAAAGTCATAATTTAATGACAGGGTCATATCTTCACCCTCAAAAAATGGTAACGGTAATTAGCTTTTCCCCCCTAAAACAAAAATTGCTACTTGCTTGTTTTTTACGTTCCACATTTTGGTTTACAGTACAGAGGAATCATTTCTTTTGGACACTGTGCAGGCATTAACAATGGGCTCATTTATCAAGTCTGATATCACCTCTTCTACTGCTGTAATTATTTAGAACAATGCTGTGTCTTGTGTCACTCTTTGTAAATAGCTGATGTTTTTATGGGCCTTCTGAGATGGGCATCTCTGCACTGCTGCCAGGCAGACTGTCATTTGGTATTTCTGGCACGGCTGAAGGAACCCACTGAGCTGTGCAGCTACAGCTGCAAGCATTACTGTTGCCATGGGAACCATATCCTGAAATAGACTCACGTCCATCTCAGCAGCGCTACCCACTTCCACTTTTTACAGCTGCATAGCAAAAATGAGCATGCCCTCTCTAATTTAGGGCATCTGTAGACTGTTACATAGAAAGAAAAAGACATAAAATGTATCCTACATGCACTGAAGACTGAGAATTACCACTGATAATGGTGAATAGCAATGGATTTCTAAGTAATATCTTTGTGGCTGCATGACACCTATCCTGGACATGCAGTAGTCAGCTGCTAGATTCTGCTGACTCAAGAATTTTTTGTTCAAAATACTTCCTGCACTATTGCCACATTTCCAGTCTTAATTCCACCTGTTCTTGCTGGACCTTTGCCATCATTTCCATTATGACCCATAACCTTATTTGCCATCTAGATGCTGTTCAGTCCTGAAGTATAGCAAACTACCGTCTGTATACACGTCTAGGTACCTCAATATAGCAGCATAAAGGGAGAGACTTGCATGTAAAGATATAGATGCATATTACATACGATACTTATAGTTAATCTGTTTAGTTTCATTTCATAAAGCTTGTTGTGTATGCAGAAGGAAAGGAGGCTGACTTCGTAATCATACATGATTAAAGAAGTAGTTGAACTAAAAATGTATTCTTTCCCTTCTCTCACCCCTCTCACATTTATTTAATTATTTTTTTTAGTAATACTCAGCAGACAGAATTTGACTAGTACATTTTATATTATTATATGTTAATTGATGTTAATAGGTTTGTGTATATATAGGGTTGTTCAGTGGTTGCTTTACATTCACTGAGGAAGTTGATGACGAAAACGTGTTGAAACTGTACTAGCGTTTGTGGAATAAACTGTTTTTGGATCCTTTATTGGTTCGTGTTCATTCCTGGTTGGTGGTGCCTTCTTTCATTTCTATATTATTATATGTATCTGTGTTGTCGTTTTCTATAATATTTGGGACATTTCACTAATAAAAGTATCAGAACAAACTTCTTTTAATGGTCACTGTCGAGGCTGCAGTCACAGATGCAAGGAGTTGATAGAATAGAATACATGTGATGAAGTGAACATTAATGCACATGGCATCCTACCTACTATATTGTAGTAAATAATGCTATCGATGAAACCAAAAGGAACAAGTCTCATAGACCTTTCTAACTATGCCAACTTTAGCACCCCCCTTTTAGTAACTTAATTTTCAAACAGACCACATGTAAATGCAACAGTGTAGGTCCTTTCATGTCTTTAATTCCATTCCATCTATCCACCACTTAATATAACTGACTTACTAAACCACAGTAGACTCATTTCTTTACAATTCTTATAATCGCAGCTCACTCTCTGACTCCGATCTCCTTTGATTTTAAACCTTTTGCATATATGTATGCAGTGTTCTACTCAGTTGTTTCACAGTAATTCATATATGTCCATTATGATAACTGTTTCAGAGCTCACTATTGTAACTAATTTACTTGCACGGGTTCTGTTTGTTATTTGTTTTACTTTGCAATCCGGGCTGACCATACAAATTGGTCATATTTAATCAATGTTCTACCCCAGTAATCATACACACATGCATGCATACGTAAATAAAATCAAAAGGTGCTATTTACATAAGGATCAAGAGTTACATGGTTTTAGAGGCTGCTATTATTTTAGAGACGCTCGCTAAGTAATAGGCTAAGACTTACACATCTTCTGCAGTACATAACCTACTTGTTTGCTATAGCTGTGGTGGATGAGTAGCAAAAACAATTCATACTGCTATGTCCATAGAGTCATTCAGAACAGTAATTAAACACTCCTGCATCTGGACAAGCCTGGTTAGGCGAACTGTGTAGTTACATGTGAACTGGAAGACAATATTATAGCTTCCATAATGACACAGAAGCACAACTTATATTGTGGTTTTCGCACTGACATTGCTTTATGTTGTTTTTTTTTCAGCATAACTTTTCTGTGAGAACAGTACTGTTCTACCAAAGGTTAAAGAAGTGGACTCAGAAATGAAGGCCTTCATGAGAGTTTTACCTCTACTTTGGTTGTCAAGGTGAGACTTTGTAAACATTTATCATCCAGACAGAGTTTTCATGTCTAGCCAGAACAGCTCCAGTTCACCTTTACCAAATGCCTTTGTCTTAATGCCACTTATGATAATGGTAAGGACATTTTGTTTTTTGTGATGGAGTGATTACTTCATATGGTCACATGAATCTGCTTATTATTGTTGAGTGAGTTAAGTGCAGGCCTTAATGTTAAATGTCAACAATCCCCAAAGAAAGCTGCCATTAGTAGTGACAGTAGTTCCTTCATTTCTCATTCCACTCCATGGCAACGCTAGAATATATTGTTGGTTATGACCTTGTCAAAAAACTTTAAGGATAACCCTGAGCTTCAACAAGTCACTAGTATCAAGTTTTTAGAGCCCAGTGAGATGGAGTATCAAGTTCTTAGAGCCCTGTGATATGGAGTATCAAGTTCCTAGACCCAAGTGAAATGGAGGGTGATTACTGGATGTGGTCTGATGTGTGAAATAACTTATTTTGAAAGTCTTAGCTTAGCTTCTACTTTAGGGTGTCCCCACACTAAGTAAACAATGTGGTCGACTTGTGGATCATAGAACAGTTTTATAGATAGCAATGAATTGTCACCATATGGAGATCAGGGCCCTCTATATAAAGACTGAACTAATCTCTTTCCTTTATGATAGTGCACAAATTAGTATAAATGCAGAGCCGGCTGTGTAGAGAACATATACAGAGGTATGCAGGGAGGTTGTGCCCCACTGCAAAAAAATCTTACTTTTTTGTAACTTTCCTATCTGTTCACTATTTGCTATTACGTTGTGATGTAGCATCTTAACTTATTGGCTAGATTATGAGCAGGCCAAGTGGACAGGTTCAGTTCAGTGTACTGGTGCTCACTCAGCTGATATCATAGTTACAGAGCACATCCAGTGGATCCTCTCATCTAGTACTTCCACTGAAGATAACAAGCTCTCACCATCCTTAAATTACATTTCGGTAATAGGTACTAATCTGCTTTACATATCCGCAAAATATTTTAGCAGTAGTAAAGCCAGATATTCTTAGAATTTTAGGGGTCTATCATTTGGATCCTGGGCTTGCCCTTGCTGAGCCCTGAAAGTTCCTTCACCTTTTCTGCATTTTTCCCCACCTCCTAATTCTCAAGCTGGCATATTGTACCTGTCGTCTTCCATGAAACCGGAGTGAAATAAGGCATTAAGGAGTTCTGCTTGCTTTTTTCTTTAATTTTTTTAACCTGTGCAACTTTCATAACATTTATCCTTGTCTTGCAGTATTTTTATGTCTCTTAAGAGCTCTTTAACTTTTCATTCTCCTTCTACTCCAGTCACTCGTCTTAATATTCTTATTGGTCTTCTTACCCTCATTATATTCCTTTCTTTCTTAATCATTCCTTTTCTGCCTTCTGTCTCACATACACACACACACACACACACACACACACACACACACACACACACACACACACATATATATATATATATATATAGAGAGAGAGTTAGATACAGATACAGATATAGATGCATATCATAACAGTTGTTGTCACTTTCCTCACCTTTTTTATTATTAGATACTTTTTTTTTCACAAACACCTTTATTTAATTATCACTTGTGACACAGGCACATTTACATTCATATAAAAGTAATCAAACTATATTAACATAACGGACATTCTACATCACATATATTGCCATATATCATATAACCTAAGCAATATACTATAAATTATTCAATTTCTGTCTTTTTTTTAAAGAAGAAACATCTTCATTAAACCATCCCTTACTACATAGGCAATCATACATTTATATAAATGAAAACCACACCGACACAATCCTAGTTGTAAGCATATTGCATCACAATCCATTTGACACACTCCCAGTTGCAAACATACATCATTTATAATCTACCCAATCTTTCTCACTCAAACATTACATAGCTCATTAGATACTTTGGTCTTTTTTCTTGCTTTCCTCTTCATCTTTTTCCAACCCATTCATCACATCACAAGTACTATAATATCCATCAGCCTGACTCATAGCTCATAAGCTGTTGTTGACTTCCTTAAATGATGTAGTCCACTTCTAACTGCCCTCCAATTATTTTTTTTTTCTCCAGTAATCCTTGGCCTGAGTTTTGGTAATCAATATTCTGCCCCCCCCCCCCCCCCCAATCAGGGAATTGTAACATTGTAGGCGACTTGATAGGGGTATCTTTGTACCTCTTCCTCAGCCCATAATGTGCAGTAATCTTCTTCTAACAGTATCATCCCTCTCTAGATACAGGTACCCTTTCTTACCTCTGGTGGTTTTTGAGTCTTTCAGCTTTTCCCGGTTAGGGGTCGCCACAGCGGAACTCCGGTCTTCTAATGATTGGCAGTAGATTTTTATGTGCCGAGTTTGCCAGCCCTGACACACAACCTTCAACGATGGTACACCCATTCTCGCATGTCTCCACACAGAAGACGCTCTAGCTGAGAATCGAACAGCACAATGTCTTGCTGTGAGGTGACAACGCTACTGCAGCACCACCACCGCAGTGGTTTCTTACCTCTGGTGGTCCCCTGCCATAAACAAATTCTACAACAGAAGGAGGAAACTGATGTGGAAAAAGGTGAAGTCCCAAGACTGGAAAAACTCCCTTATCTGCCTCAACAAAAAGTTGAGATCCCTCATCAAATCCTTTAAAGCTAGGTATGAAAACCAAATTGCAGCAGATAGTAAAGACAACCACAAGGCCTTTTATAGTTATGTAAAAAATCTCCATGGCAATACCCAAATTTGCTCTGAGCTACTGCACAATGGTACCTCCTATACCGAGCCAACAGATATAGCCAGTATATTGACCGACAGATTCAGTGCCAACTCTACCCTCCAAAGGACCAATCACAATACCAGTAGATTGCCAGGCACCCAGTATTACTGCTGCACAGATTATAACAGGACTGTCCAAGGCCAAGAATACAGCTTCTATGGGATCTGACAACATCCCTGGTTGTGTTCTACATGAGCTACATTGTGAAATGGCACCTCACCTGTGTGCTCTGTTCAATCACAGCCTCATCTCAGGCTTTGTCCCTGCCGAATGGAGCATTGCTACAGTTATCCCTGTCTACAAAGGAGGAGTGACTACAGACCCTGGGAACTATCGCCCCATTAGCCTGATGACTCTGATATGCAAAGCTATGGAACGCATCATCATGGTCCTAATAAACAAGGATTTAGGGAATTTCTAAACTCTGGATCCCACACAGTTTGGCTTTGTGAAGGGTAGATCATCCCTGCTCAATTTGGTCGACTTCTTTGACTCAGTCACCGCAGCTGTGGATGAAGGCAAGGTGGTTCATACAACTTACCTTAATCTGGCCAAGGCTTTTGATACCATTCCCCACTCAGGAATAATAGAAAAATTCACTAAGCTTGGCATCAACCCTTGTATCACTAGGTGGGTTGCAAACTGCCTCACAGATAGAACCCACAGTGTGAAAGTAGCTGACTCCAAGTCAAACTGTCGATTAGTCACAAGTGGATTCCCAAAGGTTTCGGTCCTCGGTCCTCTCCTGTTTGGTATCTACTTCACTGAAGTCCAGACCAACACGATGGGACTCTGGCTGACAAAGGTCACAGACGATTGCAAGTTGGGAGCTATTATTAATTCCCCAAGTGATGTTGACATCCTACAGAATGGCCTCACTGTGACCAATGACTGGTGTCAAAACCATGGCCTTAAGCTCAATGACAAAAATGTGTTGTCATCCCCTTTGGGAAAAACCCTGTTCCCATGAATTACCACACTGATGGTAGTCCACTGAACACAGAAAACATTATAAGAGATGTGGAACACAGGTTGATAGCAACCTTTCTTTTGATCACCACATTGCCACTGTGGTCAGAAAGTCCTTCTATGTGGCACATCTCATTACTAAGGGTTTTGCATCCAGAAAGAAAGAGGTCATTGTCTCTCTCTACTTTTCCCACATTAGGCCAATCACCGAGTACAATGCCCCATTTTTTATGTACCTCACTAGACACCTGCAACAACTGGAGAGGCCGCAAAATTACCTCACAAAGAGGATCCTAGGACTTAAACACTTGTCCTATATGGACAGACTAAAAAAACTCAAACTATTCTCTGTCTCATATCGCCTACTTAGAGGTGATGTCTGCCTGACTTACAAAGCCATGTCTGACACAGCTCTGTTAGAAATGCTACAGCTAAAGAAATCCCAATCCCTCCACAACACAGGCTCCAAAGACCTCCACCTCATTACCACAATTAACAGAACATAACCCAGAGACTGCCCATGCTATGGAACAGACTTCCCATACATGTCAAGCAGAGCATCTTGCTGACCATCTTAAAGAGAAATCTTGATGAGTGGATGGGAAACAGAAAATTCACCCCGGGGATAACACCAGTGGCTCTACTCGATAGAGGCACTGGGAACTAAGGTTGAGTGGCACTATACCAGGGTAATCCTATGGCTAGGCTTGCAAAGGCCCCAAGACCATTAGCCTAGTACACACCTATGAACCTATAAGTCTTACTATTTTCACTCTGTAACTTTAATACCATCTGGTTCTAGTCTACTTCAGGGATATTCATGTGACCCAGAAGCACTATGCTGCTCTTTTATACTCATTTCATTACCCCATGATGTGAATGCAGTAAAAGCAAATACGTACACTGCTGTCATTGAACTGTTACCCTTCATAATTCATTTTTTACCATGCCCTCCTCAACACACAGGCAATGTATTTCACTACCCTTCCACCATTCTGGCTTTAGCTATAGAACTGGGCTGACAGATGATCAACCAGAGAGATAAGGTTGAGTGTCATGAGGCCAGATGGTCATCTCAGAGGAAGAGCCAGAGGTTAAGCCACTGATCTGGCAAATGGCCATCCTAGGGAAGTTGTCAGGGTGTCAAACATTGTTGTATCAGTCTCTTGCACAGACCAAGACACTCTTCTGCAGCCTTAAACAAGAAGAAAGGTTTATGCCTTCTTTATTTAGAGATTCATGCATGAATATGTGCTGATGTCATTGCACTCCACTATCCCATAGGAGTAAGAATAAGGCCATTTGACAAATGAGGACGTTTGCTTACCTCAGGCACACAGGCTCCTGGCATCCACTTCCCTAATGCTAATTTTAATCTTTCAGACTCCTCTGTGATGCATATGGCAGACACTACAGAAAACACTTGGATTTGCTATATTAATGTAAATATTTACCTATGTATACGTCAAACAATTTTGCCACACTAATTAAAGGTGTTTACATTCTATTCCTTGCCTGTTTACTTTAGTATGAGTGTTGTGCTACGCATAAACTAATATAATACTGTACTGAACTTTATAGCTGCTATATTTCATCAGTACTACAACTAACACGTGCCACATATTATACATAAATATTACACCATAATAAATGCAGCAGTTTTTACTGATTTGTTTTTACCCTCTACACTACTGATCTAAAATATCTATATACATAATGTCAAAAAATCCTTGTAATTAAAAAAAATTTCTTTCTTTAGCTTTTATGTGTGTTCTACTGCACCATATCACAATTTCTATTACTGACAACCAAATGGATTGTCCAATGTCAAATTATCATTTCCTGCCACATGGCTTTGCACAGGGTCGGGATTTTGGCTAAATATGGTCCCAGGACCAGTTCTCCTACCCAGACAATAAATGCAAAATTACTAAATAAATGAAAAAAATAAATAAGAAGTGCCACACATCTGAAAAAAATATTCCTAAAAAAAAAAAATGATTGGGTGGCTATAATAGCATCATTCCTTGTTGTTGGGGTTATTATCATTTGATTTGTTTGATTTGTGTGCCATGTTCATTAATGACTTCAAGTCATTCATGTCTGATTTTAAACTGGATATATATCTTTGCAGTTCTGACTGGATGATTCATTCCTGTGCTTCAGAGTCTGCTCATTTTTTATTTCCTTATATTTGTTTCAGATCAATTGGGAGACAAATGTTCTGTGCAGTATTTTCCATTTACAGATTTAGACCCAGATTGCTTCAGTAAGTTATTTGTACTCCCCTTTATATTGCAGGTGCTCTAAACTCTTATATTTCCAGATGTATTCCTGGTGTTACTAATTTAGTAGAGTTAAGAAGACTGAATATTTAAAAACAGTGAAAATGATAATGCACATCAGTATAAATGTAATGGTTTATAGTGAGTTAATCCACAAAAGAAGCACATAGATCTATTGAACTCCTTTGCTATGCAAAACAAGAATGTGTCAAGAAATAAAACACCAGCATCATGAGTGAACTCTAAGTAAATTAATTAATTTATTTATTTGATCGCAGGGAAATGGACAAAAAAAGACCAGTTTCACAATAAAAATTGGCTTCATTACTTTGAATAAATACAATCATCTAGCCTCCTTATACAAACACCAATGCTCATATCACAACCTTAAAATTCCATTCAAACAATAAAATAAAGAATCAAACTCTGTCATCTAAATTAAGTAGTTTCATATTTATGAAATCAACAGCTACAGTGCACAACTGAAGCATTTCTGAAGCACTTAGTAATAAAACAAATACACTTAATTTCATAGGATCGCCAACTGTGCATTAACAATTTAATTTGCTTACATATTAGAAGATAGTTGATATGTAAGCAAATTAAATTTGCTTACATATTAGAAGATAGTTGGAATTCCGCAGTGGTGCAGCAGTAGCGTTGTTGCCTCACTGCAAGAGGCTCTCCCTTTCAATTCTCAGCTTGGGTTGGGAGTGCCTTCTGTGTGGAGTCTGCATGTCCTCCCCGCGGTCGATTGGGCATTTGAAAGACATGCGTTGAATGGGTATGCCTTCGTTGAAGGATGGGCATCGGGCTGGCAACTCAACACCATAAAAACCAATTGCCAATCATTAGCAGACCAGAGTTCCATTGTGGTGACCCCTAACCAGGAAAAGCCGAAAGACAAACAACAACATATTAGAAGATAGTTGGATATTTGGACTTTACACAATACAATATATTTCCCCAGATAATCCAAAATGTCATTTTGAATAGCATGCAAATGATTTATTTGTATTTGTTTACTATCACAAATGATCATCTTAAAACACAGCCAAGAAGTAACAGGTGAAAGAAGGCAGAAAAGTAAAGTATCGATGAAATAAATGGCAGATGGAAGAATGCATAAAAATAAAGTGACAATGTAAAAATATGAGTAGAAACAACAGAATAAAGAAAATGCTATATACAAGATTTCAGTATTTACAATGAAACATCAGTTCACTTCTTTGTAGATAATATACAAATTATACTTGCAGAGAAGATCAAAAGGCCAGAAATATTTAATGAAATACAGAAAAAAAAGGACTCTAATGAACTATTGGAAGAGCGGAATGGAATAGATGTAGAGTGCATTATAGAGAGCTATAAAAGATGGGTTGTGAAATGAAGTGGAAGGTGTCACAGAAGTTCTAGAAGATGTTACGTGATGTTGCCCACAGCGAAGCAATTCCACTGGGTTTGCTTAATAAGATGCATTTTGAACTTTGCTCTGAATGTGGTAAAACAGCACAATTGTTTAAGAAGAAAAGGGAAGCAATACCTAGAGTTTTTTGGTACTAGAATGAAGAAAGTGTAATTTTTACAGTATAGCTTTGCATTGAGGGTTTATATGTTTGGTCCCCTTCCTAACCTCTGTTTCACAGTGTTTTAGAAACAGCCCTTTGTCTGCTTTCTAGGCCAATACTTACTGCTCACTGATTGTTCCTGTAGTCAGCTGCTATCTGGTCCCACTCGCTCTGTTCACCCTTGCTACCCTTGGGCTCACTCCACTCGCCTACTTTACCCCAAAATCCCGCCCACCCCCAGTGCACCTAAATGTATTCCAAACAATCCCCTCCCATCAATTAACCTTAACCAGTCATATACCTCCTCCTCTGCCACTCTTTACACTCCATCTAACTAGTGCAACTAACCTCCCCTTCCCACACCCCTTTCCCTCCTTTTCGGAGCAACCTTCACTAATCCATTCATTATTCCATATTTCCCAAACACACTACCCTCCTTAAAAAATGAAAAAAATAGGGGGGGGGGGTCCATCTCCCATCAAAAACACAATGCTCATCCTCTCCTACTTCCTCCAGCATAAAACATCTTAATGTTTCCCTTGTGAGTTCACCAGTTTGTTTTGTCTCCTTTTTTCTGTCAGTCCTATCACATCCTTTCTATTTCTTAAATAAACCAAGATAGTATCCACAAAAGGATACCCCTATATAAAATGTTATAACCCCTTTTCTTCCAAAAAAAACTCTTAGCTGCTGTGCAGACTCCAGCTTTTCTAAAATGCTTTCAGCATGACTGTACTCATCCTTGCTTGCCCACAGTATGCCATGGCATATACAACTAGCGATTTTGTGAAGTCATTCATAATTTCAAAAAGATTAACTTTACACCATTTACTAATTTGCAAAAAGTGGGTACTTTTATAGAAATTGCCTTGCTTTTCTGTATTCATCTTAAATGCATTTCACTAAACTTATTTGCATATCTGTGTGGTGTTGCTTTTCATAAATGACTATTACAAAGTCTTGGACTATGAATACCAGCCTATGTCTCAAAACAAGAAGTTTACATTAGGGATGTTGTTATGGTCACAGTTGTACATGACAGTACATGCAGTCACATTAGTTACCCAGTGTTGGATTCAAACCCCCTTCCTATCTATTCACACAATCTATACAACATAGAATTAGCCACAAGCACCACAGGAAAAGTCTGGGTTGTAAGGACACAGTGTGCAATTCTGACATACTAACCTCTTCAGTGGGATGGAGAGAAGATTTTTGTGATAAAAGAGGGATAAGGGAATGAGGGGTATCCTCTCACATGTTAAATTCTTTCCCTGAATGGAAGGTGATACAGCACATCCTTTCAGGAAGCTGTATGTACCTAACACTGAAACCACACACACAAGTTTCCCACTGTGAGATTTCATCCTCCTACCTATCTAGTTACCACAGGACAAGTCTGGCTCTTAAGGGGGCGACAGCGCACTTTTGACAGGATGACCTCATCACTTTGCTGCAGAGAAGGTATTTGTGGTAAAACTGGGACAATGGGATGGTGGAATACTTGCCCAGGTTAACTATCTGCCCCGACTGGAAGTTGACATAGCATGTCTGTTGAGGAAGCACTAAGTACCTGATATTGCAGCCACACACACAAGTTCCCCATGGTGAGAACTGAACCTCCTACCTATCTAGTTACACAATCTAGAGATCACACTATTAGCCACAAGTACCACAGGAGAAGGCTAACTTTAATTATGTGGAAAAAGCGCATTTGTAATTTTATAAAATGTCACTGTTTGAAAGAGCAGTTGTGTAAGCTGAATTTATCATTGCAGTAGCAGTATAGCAGTAGTATCACTGTTGCAATAGCCTTAGCTACGTGGGTCATATCCTACCAAGGATATAAGAGCCATCCAGCCTCTAAAGATTCAGGGCACCTTTCCCACACCCAAACTGTTAAGCAGTTTAATCTGAGACGACTAAAAGACAGGTTTGGACTTGAAGCTCTTCAGAACCTTCCTGTCAGCAGATATAAAGGGAGGCTGAGCCCTGAAAGGGCAATGCTAGGAACAACAAAAAATAAATATGTACAACTTGGCCTGAAAACACACCAAAAAGGGGGGGGGGGTTGAGAGAAAGCAGGTATTGCAGGATTGATCATTTGAATAGTTACTGTTATGGTAAGTTCAACTTACACAACTGTCCTATATTCATCATATTGATCACTGCAGCAGTAGCCTGAGCTGTATGGGTAGATTACAGCTAACTACATTTCAGAGGTAGAAGTAGAAGAGTCCAGGAGATCCTGAAAAATGGATGCAGATAAGGAACCAAGCTTGTAGTGCTTTGTAAAGGTATGTACAGAGGACAAAGCAGTGCTTCTGGAATATTTCTAGAATCCAACCCTTTAAAAAAAAACATAGATGAAGCCATATTTCTTATGGTCAGTATAACAAAAGGCAATAGCCTTAGACAACCATTTGGAAATAGTTTGTTCTGCCATAGGTTGTCCCATCTTCTTGCATTCACAAGAAATAAACATTTGATCATCCAAAGATCTGAAAATTTTATTTTTGTCATGATACTACGTGAGTTGTCTGTGGGCATCCATGGAATTGAGTGTCCTTTCTTCCTCGTTCTTAGGTTCAGGAAAGAAAATGGAGAGATGGATAATTAGGCTTATAGTAAACTCAGATACAACTTTAGACATAAAAGAAGACTTAGTTCTCAAAGAAAACCTGTTCCTATAGAAAATGAGATAGGACTGACTCACCATAAGAGATTGCAACTCAGATACCCTTCTTGCACAGCTCAGAACAATCAGGAAAACTGTTTTCCTTGTTATGAACCTCAAGTCAGCCAAATTAGCTGGTTCAAATGGAGCAAGTGTTAACTTCTCTAACACAAAATTAAGATCCAGTGGCGGGGCCAACAATTTTCTTGGAGAACTCTTAAGCAAAACCTCTTACAAGAACATTTGAAGATGAGACTGCATTGAAAGAGGAGGATCCATAGGCAGAAATGCTGAAATGAGCAATAAATGAACCTTGATAGGCAAATAAGAAAGGCCACAGGATAGTAACTCACACAAATATTGTAAAACTGGAGAGCATCTTGCTGCAAATGGTTGCTTGTTATGTTGTTAGCAACAATTAGAAAACTTTTTCCATTTGTTGATATATAATTTTTAAGTAAAAGGCTTTGTTGCCTCCATTAGTACCTGCTACACACACTCAGAAAACAGGTGCTTAAAGGAATTATGACCCTATTATCCAAGAATTCAATTGAAGATGATTGATGGGGTGTATTAAACACCCCTCATTATTTTAGTCTTTGTCCAAATTTCTCGCATTAAGAGGTTGTGATTTATACTCCCTGCACTTTTATCCCTCCTGAAACTCATCAACAAGCAAAGTCTGTAGTGTCTGTGGTGATTGACTGCTTTGGAGCAAGGAGGAAAAATGGGAACCTGGACATAAGGTTATCTGTTGTCTACACAAAAATATTTCTCTTCTGACAAACAACAGCACTGGAAATTGAAAACATAAAAGGTGTTGATGGGGCCAAACAGATTTCAGATAACACTGCATCTTTCTCATGTTTAGTCTTTCCATGGTTATCCTGAGAATCATAGATGCCATGAGACCCAAAGTACTAAGGTATTCCCTCACAGTAACCAAATTCTGAGTAGGAAACCTTAGAAATAGATCTAGATAAAGATCTATTTTTTTCCTGTATAAGAAAGGCTATTTGAACTGATGTGAACTGGCAATGGCAAGCAAGCCATCTAAATATGAAGGAAACATCTAGATCTGGTCTCCAAGCATTTTCTTTCTTCAACACTAGGAGCATCCTTAAATAAAATCTCTTCCTCACCTGGAAAGGAGGAACTGATTCTATATATCCTTGGGAGAGCATGTGATCAAGAATAAGTAGAAAGAAAAGAGTCTGATCTGGAGGATGAGGAACAACCACATAGAAAGGAGGACTTTCCTCCCACTGCCATCTGTAACCTTTCTGAATGATATTCAGAGCCTATTGTTTGAAACAATATGTTGCCAAAGAGAAAAATGAGATTCAGACTTTCTGGAAGAAAACAAAGGGACCAGGGTGGAAGTGGGTCACAGGGTCTCTTGAACAGTTATTCAGATGTGTTTGGCTGTCATTGATTTGGGGAGGTTTGAGACTTGGTTTTGGAATGCCCTTGCCATTTCTTATTAAATATCGGTTTACCTGAATTCAGTTGATACTATATATTCTGTTTCTTGACAAAATTTGATGAGGAGAAAGAAAATCCATGGAGAATTTGGAAAAGGAGGGCTGAAAAATCTTACAGATTCCCCGAATCAGCTTGCCCCTTTCATCACACTTTTGATCACCTTTGCAGCAGAGGCCAAACACTAAATCTCTATCCAATGGAGAATTTAAAGTTAAATTCTTAATATTATCTGGAAGGTTCTGAGAGTGCAGCCATACAACCTCCTTAAAACAGTACCAATGACTATAGCCCTAAAAAAGTATCAACAAAGTCATACACACACTGCAAACAATGAGTAGTGACCTACGAGATAGATGAAATTTAAGTTATTTAAAACAGATATTTCCTCACTGGAAGAAATTGCAAGTAAAACATTCTTCATATGTATGCAATTTGACAGAACAAACTTGTAAATATGAGCCTGATAATTCACAATTCTGAAAAATCAAAGCTGCAGAAGCATAGTATACACTTTTTCTGATGCCTATCAATAATTTTCTCATCCTTATCAGAAAGAGTAGAATTGGAATTAACTTAGTGCTTAGCAATAGTAGGACCAATTAAGGCTATAGCTGCTGGATCAGGTTTGGGATTAAAAGACTAGGTCACTTTATACATCCTATCTGCCTTTTTAGGGGCAGGTGTCTGACTATCAGGAAAATTGCAAGCAGTAATTCACATATCCTCTAATGCAGACAGAATAGTAGGAATAGGTGTAGGTTCTGGAAAATCCTTCTGTAACAACTCACTCTATTTTATGAGGGAATGAGAAACCTCAGTGTCCTTGCACTCAAAACACAGACACATTCTAGCAATAGTATCTGTGAATCAGAAGTCCCACAGTGAGAATCAGAAATTGAGTTTTCCTCTGAGTCTGAATCAGAAATCTGAGGAAAAAAAAACTTGAATCTGTCCCTGCAGCTTCCTCTTGAGATTCAGATTTTTGAATCTCTTCAGGAAAAACAGGAAACCCTATTTCTTTTACCAGAAACTACTTTACTAAAGGATAAATAGCATGAATTAAACCCTGAACCAGATCCAGTAAACTACTGCTGTCCAAAGAAATTTGAGAAGTAGACACATGCTAGGTTTTCTGTTTCTTTTTGAGAGGAAAATGTGGCCAACCATGTTACTAATGGCCACAACCTCTTACCCAGAGATGGGCACAGCATTCTGACACAAGGAAACCTTCCCTGTTCTCCCTCGCAGGACTGTCAAGAATGGCTTACCTTTGCCCACTGAGGGGAACTCCAACAGTTACAGAGGATATGGCTAAACCCCAGTCCATAAAGGCTGTAAGTCCTACACCAGAGGTGTCTGGTATAAAAGATTAGTGGTCTGAGGTACAACAAAAAATGCCACAGAAGATCACGCTCCTGGGGCTGAGGCAAATTGGTTGCCTGCTGTGGTGGCAAAGACTGTTTGATTAACTTTATCTTGCTGTGGCTGGAAGAAAGACTAACCAAGGAACTGATAGTGTGTTCCATGGTCAAGCCAAAAATGGTGCCTCTTTCCCATAGAAGACAAGCAGCAAATGCTGTTAAAACTACTAGTCCACAAACGTTACTTTTTATAGGAAAAGAAACACAGTAAAAAGCACTTTAAAATACTATACTACCTCACAAAAGAAAAATAAACAAAATTTCCACACAGCAAGATGTTCTCAGGTAGTTTACATTGCTTTTAAATTGACAACAAATGAGTGCTCCATTTAAAGTACATTACAGTCTTGAGACAGTCTTTTAAAACATAACATTCCTAGCTTTAAAGAAACTTTCCTGAATATGAAGTAATAAAACATCAATAAAATTAAGACAATTGAAGTTTTTTTTTCCAAAGGGAACTAACTTATCTGCCCAGCAAAGGAAAGCACAAGCAGACTGTCAGGCCTGGAAAGTCTCAGAGGAGCATACTCTTTGGCTACAGTAAAGCTCTGAAGGGCTTTGCACCCAAGCTTGTCTTTTAGTCTGGAGTTTGTGCAGGTGAAAGGTGTACTGAAGGTTTTGAACCGGCCAGCTCTTATAACCTTGGCAGGATATAACCCATATAGCAAACTCTACTCTAATAGTGATCAATATGATGACAGCTGCCACTGTGCATCACAGCATTTTTTGGACAAATGCATGTGTGTGGACAGGCCAATGTAACACCACTGTGCTTGAGCCATGTAATTACACCCCTGTTTTGCTGAGATTTATATACTGTCCTTCATCTACATTGCATTACTGTGATGGACATGTACCTGTTTCTCAGTATGGGATGCCAATGACAGTCACAATTGTGATCCTCTGGATTATCAGTCAAATATTCCTGTCACTTAATTCTGGGATGATTGTATGGAAATCATAAATGCTTCTATTTTCACTGTCACTGGTCTTGTCTCATGCTTGCACAATGTACATTCACAATACAGACACTTCCTAAATATGACAGTGCATTTCAGAATAACAGTAATGGATTATATGTGAATAGGTTACCCAACATTGTAACACAGTTGCAAGTGTAATCACTGGAGTGCATACATACATTAACAGACTGACTTAATTGGGTCAACATCATTGTGAAATCCAGATACTTTAAAGTTTTCCAACTTCAGTACTGACATATAGGTATTGTACAACTTAAGCAACAAATTATTCATTGTAAATCTTTTTTCACTCTCTTGCTTTAAGCACATCACTGGCAAGCTCAATTACACTGCTGATGGCAAAGTATTAGCACATGCATGATCATATCATGAGGTGTTGAATTTAGAATGGGAATTAGCAGTAGTTTATGATGCCCTTTTGCCAGCTTTTTTGCAAAGAAGCAGCCTACACATATAGCCATAGCTGAATGTGAGGGAATACTGAACAGATAAGCGTTACGGTCGTGTTTCAGGTGTCCTGATTTACACATTTGTCATGATAGCTGCAAGTCTTCAATCCTTATATGCATGTTATAGGTGCATTGTGACACACATGAGAGACCAAGTATGGTATTGCTGGTGTAAACATCACTTACAAAATGGCCACAGAATCAATGATGTTTATTTGATGATATAGACGAGGTGGGAAAAGGTGAACTATTGGTGACAGAAGTACACATATAAACATTAAGCAATTATTTTATGGTTTATTTCTTCACATATTTGTGTTTTGCTACTGATGACTATATCATACTAATTATTCATGCAAGATCTGCACTAACCAAGTTTCAGAAGAGGGAACAAGAACATTAATAAAACTGAAGGATAAAGGTGCGTTAAGAAAGGTGTAACCAGCAGTTATACCACAGGAGTCATACAAAACATTCAAAGAATCTTCTGCACACATTTGGATTCAGACCTTAACAGTATTCCCAAACAAATCTACAGGCCTTAGTATTATCTAACCATACCACATAGGAACCCCTACTTCAAAAATGTCCAATCTGGTGACAGATTGCAGAAAAGGAGAACATATGTATAACTCTTCATTACCATCATGAAAGCCATACGCTGTACATTCAACTCTTCATCTTGTCCAAAGGCAGATTAACCTGAGTATACATAGCTAAGCACAGCAGCATAAATGTAAAAGGGGACAAAACAGTGTGCATGCTATTAGGAATACAGAGAATAGTTGAGTTTAAACAACACTATAGTGATGTCACAAAATGTGTGCAAATATGTATTCAGACCCACTGATAAAGTTACCTGACAGGTACATTTTCTTCACTGAATACTATCCAGAGTGCTGACAGCTTCATGCTGGTGGTATGCTTGTTTGCAATACAGAAGGCAGCTTAAATTCAATTTTTCCCATTTTCCTTTAGCAGTAAACTGTGGATCACTGCTAGAGACCACTGCCTATCCAGGGTGCACTGTCACAAATGGTGTGCAAATGATGAAGAGAAAAATAAATAAAGGTACCTCAAATAAAGGAAACATTATGAAGCAAGTAGTTAAAATGTATATTTTTGATATTTCTTCGACTTTGTTGTGTTTCAACATAAATATATGCTCATTAATTATCATTATGTTCCCACAAACATCACCATCTCAGGATTTGAACCCCAGCACACCAGGGCATTCACAAGACACAGTTCACACTCTTATCATTATGTGCCATACACACATTATACTATGAAGATAAAAAAGAGGTTATCTATACTCAATATCTGACATGGCATCAACTGATATTACAGGTGTAGCAAATGGAATTCTTGACCTTTGTCCTATGTAATTTGCAGTTATTGTGTAAGTTGTTGTGATATTGCCAACAGGCAACATAATCTTTGTGTACACAATATAAAACATTCATGGTATAGTGGTGCAGCGGTAGCAGTGTCACCTCACAGCAAGAGGTTTTCCAGTTTGATTCTTAGCTGGGTTGCCTTCTGTGTGGAGTCTGCATGTCCTCCCTGCATTCATGTGGGTTTCCTCTGGGTGCTCCGGGTTCCTCCCAAGATACAAAGACACGCATCCAGAGAGTTTCTCCCCGGGCTTCTGCTGAAAATTGCCTTTGTTCTAAATCTGACTTTTCTGGTAAACAAATGGTGAATAAAATAAATAAATAAAATAAATATATACCCTTCTCTAACAAGACTGCTATGTGCTTTGCCTTGCAGTTGACATATGTTTCAATGTGTAATGTACTTCCTTAGAATTACGGACATGATTGCATTCAGAGAGAAAAACTGCTGCAATAAACTAGTCATATGAATGTTATGAATGCTGCTATCCTAAGTTAGTCAATGGTAGTCACAAAGTTTCTTGTAAGTCCTGTCACCTTGATACAACCTGATTGATACTGCATTCAGAATAATCACTGACACATGCTAGACCTTAACAGGTAAGCCTTCTAAGTACTCATCCTTACAGAGATAAGGCATATGCATGCGATCATGTAGGTCCTTACACCATGTTTACATTCCATGCACTTAGTAGAGCTTGCAGAATTCATGAATGCTAATGAATTCACACTAATTTTCATATTCACACTGCTGAGATGGCTGAATCTGTACTATATAAAAGTAAACTCTAACTCTCTATCATATTAGCCTTGCAATATCAGACCTGTCTACTAGGTGGCACCCTTACCCCACCCATACTCTCTTTCGTATCTCTTATGCCCAAATACTTACATTAATTTCCCTTTTGTCCCTTAACTGCTATTCAGTCCTCTCACTTTACCCTCTACTTCTACTGTCTACATCCACCTTTTCTAGGTTCAATTCTCACTATCCTTTTACAACATCTGTCTTTTCCAACTTACTTTCTGGAGTCAGTCCTGCTGATTGTTTTTATAACTGCATCTGTATCTATCTCCTGCTCTAGTCCTTATTTCCTTCTCACCTCTCCATTGACTGTCACTCTTCCTGTCTTCTCTTTCTCTCAGTCCATATAATTTCTACCCCTCTGTTATACTTCACCTTTACCATGTACTGCAACATATCCCATTCTCCTCTCTGAAGTTCTGTCTCTTGCCCCTCCCACCAGTAAATACTCTTTCCCCTTACTGCCCTCCCCCTCCACCTTTATCCTTAGAACTCCCATAAATACCCTGGGTCTAGTGGGGTGCCATCTTTAGGAATTAGGATAAGCCCTGGCTGCTGCCTGCTCTTCTCCCTGCATCTAACCCATGCGGTATGTAGTTATTGAAATTGTTGCTGCTCATCATGCAAAATGTTTATATTGATTTTTGTGCCAAATAACCATTTTGTACTAGATGTTGCTAAGGTTTTTCCATAGTAAGCGTGTATTTTTAAAACTCATTCATATTAAACTGTGGTGTGCTTGTGAATTTATACTGTTAAGGTGTCTTTTCACACCTTTTGAGTTAGCCCTTATAGTCTGCTTGTGAAGGCCTTGCAGGCATTATTAAGCTGAGAACAGTAGATAAGTAGGCATTTTCCTTTGCTTAACTAGAGCTAAGAGTGCCGATCGGTATGGCTTGTTAGAACTCCCTGACATGGCTCATTGAACTCCACCACCCTCGTGGAGTTTTAAAAAGTGAATAAAAGCTCCCTGTCTTGTTCAGTTGTGCTTGCTCGCACAGTGGGTCTGTATAGTTTGCAGTTCTGCCTCTGGTGAATTGGAAAGCCGACATTAGGCTTTGGTGAACTATAAAATCTGATATTAACTAATTTCCTAAACTCCCAATCTTGCAGACCTTTCTCTGAGTGTGCCTGTTCATGTATGGATTTCCAACGCTGGTATAAGGCTTTTTGAGCAACACCACATATTTTATTACCCTGATGCTTACATTCTCTCTGCATACCAACCTTGTACCACGTATGTGTTCACTCACAGGTCATTTTTGCCTATAAATGGCTTTTGAAAGAGTGCACTCATGTGGATAATTCTCTGAGCGTCTTTAATCAGATATGGATATCCAAAGCCAGAAAAAGGCTTTTTGAGCAGTGCTACCCAAACACTTTCACTAATGACTAAATCTTTTGCACATAACAGCCTTGTGCCGTGTATGTGTTCAACCAAAGGAGTTTTTAGCCCATAAACGGCTTTTTCTTTCCATTCTGAAGCCTGTAATCTGCCGTTGTAAAGGTGCCACTTAATTGCTTACCCTGATGCCTAAATCCCCTCCACAGTTCTACCTTCTACAGCATATTACTGTACTTTTGGAACCCTGCTGTTCATGCCAGTAAATGGCTTTTGATGCCTAAACCCTCTCCACAGACCTACCTCCTACAGCATATTATTATCTTACTTTACAAGCCCTGCTGTTAGAAGCCAGTAAATGGCCTTTGGAAGTACACCATCCAGGTGTTGAATCATATAGGGCTTGGCTATATGTACCTCACACCAGCAGCGTTCAATTGCTGGTAAATCACTGATTTGTCGTACACAAGCTGTACTGCTGATACGAGCACCTTTGGGTAGCAGTCCCTTAGGGCTACTGCATTGAACCCCTAAAGCTAATTGCAGTATCTGTGTAATGAACTGTACAACACTCTACCTGTGTGTTGCCCTATGATACATTACCCCACATTGTAAAGTGTAATCCTATTTGGGCCTCACACAGTGTCCTGATCTAGCATAGTACTTGAAGTAAATGCTAAACATGTTTTACTAATGCTGCATTTCTAGCATAGTACTTGTAGAAACTGTCTAACATGATTTACTTATGCTGCAGTTAAGTCAGTAAAAATGTTTTAATTGCTACATTTAATTTCACTGCTACTATAAAAGAGCACAGAACTATTGCACTATAGAGTTTTACATTGTTGCTAACAAGGTTTTGGAAAGGTATACCTACTATCTATGGATATTGTCTCTGTGAATGATTAGCCCATATTGTAATGTTTGGGTTTTTGGAAATGTAACTTGCTATCACTATATTTGTCTCAGAATGATTAGTGTAATGTTTGAGCAAGCATTCCTTGCTATGTGATAACTACTGTTTCTTAGCCCAACCTTCTCTCTCTTGCCTCATTAAGTTACCTGCTCATCTTGTGCTTCCTGCACAAGTCTATAGGAATATAAAGGACCCTCTTCAATTATCGATGGTTCAACTAACTGAATAACTACCCTACAATCCCTCTCTCAAGGACACCAGTAAAAGTATGTTAGTGGAATAATTCCTGCCAGAAAGACTTTCTACTATTGTACCTATACTACAGGGTTAGAGAAAGTCCTGAGCTAGGACAGCCAGCAGCCTCTACCCCCCCTTCTGTACCTTCACACATTCTCTCCCCCCATCCTCTATAGAAACGCCTTTTGCCTAGAAACCTTTTTCCTTGTTTTACTCTAACTCCCTATCATATTACCCTTGCAATATCAGACATGTCCACTAGGTGGCTCCCTTACCCCGGCCATACTCTCTTTCGTATCTCTTATGCCCAAATACTTACATTAATTTCTCCTGTTGTCCCTTGACTGCTATTCAGTCCTCTCACTTTACCCTCTACTTCTCCTGTCTATGTCCACCTTTTCTAGGCTCAGTTCTCACTATCCTTTTCCCACATCTGTCTTTTCCAACTTACCTTCTGGAGTCCGTCCTGCTGATTGTTTTTTATAACTGCATCTGTATCTGTCTCTAGGTCAGTCCACAACACCAATCCCTCAAAATACTGACCATACTAATCCCATAAATACAGCCAATACATTCAATACCTTTTTTTTCTAATGCTATCCAAACACTAGCTAGTCAGCTATCACCTAATAGCTTCACTTTACCTGCCTATAACTCAAACTCACCTCCTTCTTTTCATTTTCAACCTGTCCCAACTACATATATTCTAACCCTTATACAAAAACTAAAACCATGCACTCCCTCAGCAGACCAACTACCTGCTGAATTTCTGCAGCTATCAGCCAAAGCTATAGCATATCCCATTTCCATTCTGATCAATAGGACTATTACCGAAGGTCACATACCTAGCTTATGGAAAGTCTCTCATATTATCCCCCTCCATAAAGGTGGACACTCCATTGAGCTCTCCAACTACTGCCCTATTGCCCTTCTTTCTCCTTTGGCAAAGATCATGGAGAAATGCATCCATAGGCAATTACTTGACCACTTAACCCAAAATAACTTACTTTACAGCTGTCAACATGGTTTCAGACCCTCACACAGCACTACCACTGCCCTCCTTTCCTTTACAGATTGCATAAACAAAAAACGCAACCTTAATAACTCTTCCTCTGCACTATTTATTGACCTGTCCAAAGCATTTGACATGGTTAATCATCAGATTCTCATCAACATACTCAAATCCCTGTCATTAGATGCACCTTCCATAAAATGGTCCCAGCCCTACCTAGATAAAATACAACAGGCAGTAATTTGGCATATGACTCTATCTACCCTCCAACCGGTTACCCTAGGAGTCCCTCAAGGGTCCATATTAGGACCTCTCCTCTTCTCCATATTTATTAATGATCTTCATCTAGCCATCCCCCAAGCCACATGCATACAATATGCTGATGACTCCACACTTATATGCTCAGCCAAATCCACATCTGAACTTCACTCTCTTACCCAGAAGGTATTTAACACAGTTGAACAATGGTTCACACAGAGTTGCCTTCTTTTGAACCCTAAAAAAACTAAACTCCTCCTCTTCAATCCTACTCACAAGTCCTCTCCTTTTGATTTCTCCGTTACATCCACCAATGGTACCATTATATAACCAGACCCAACCACCAAACTACTGGGTATCACCATTGATAACAATCTGAACTTTGACATCCATATCAACAACACTATAAAAACTGTCAACAAAAAACTTGGCTCTCTCTATAGGATTAAACCCTTCCTTTCTCCCACAGCCAGAACAACAATAGCTCACACTCATCTAATCTCTACACTCCTCTATGCCTCACCCATTTTTACTAAGCTATCTAAAAATAACCTCAGCAAATTGGAAATGTCCTACAGTAACATTGCCAGATTTGCAACAGGCAACCGTTTCAGAACCCACCATTGCATAAATATAAAGCAGCTAGGATGGCTGGAACTACAAAACCTGTTTAAATTCCATCAACTAACCATTGCCCATAAAATTCTTTATAAACCCTCCAGTACTCCTATTCTATCTACCATCATCACCCCATATACAAATCTAAAGTCCATACGTTCCTCACACAAATTCTTTTACACACCTCTAAACCTAACAACAAGGCTGGGGATTCTCTCTTTTACAGTGCTGTCGGAAAAACCTGGAATCTTCTCCCCAGTGACCTTTCCTCTCTTCCCTTTTTATCACTCTTCAAAAACAGACTGAAACTTTTCCTTAGAACACACTGGTTGTGCCCCTGTGCTAACCTGACTAGGCATCGATCCATCTGTCTATACTTAGCTCTGCCTATCCCATACTACTCATGAACTGTTATATATTCTTTTCTGACTATAAATACAGACTCCCTCCAAAACTACACTGTGTCTGACCTCTGTGAATACTTTCTACTGAGGAATTTCTTCATTTTAATACATTTATCCTGTCTTCTCATTTGACTTTATTTCTTCTTTTTATGTATTATACATGTATGTTGTATTGTATAAGCATTCTTGCACTATAAGGATTTCTTTTGTCCTCATTGAATTTGCTGTTTTAACCTGGAATATGCATTGTATATAACGTATGTTGCTATTTTAGTCTTTTTTTTTTCTTTTTTTTACTAAGTTTTTCATGTATCTGTCTTGGAGCTTATCTCCCCAGGCCTCTACTGAAAATGGAAATATATCCAGTTAGACTAGCCCGGTCAACAAATGTAAAATAAAATAAATAAAAATAAATAAAATGTGTAGTTAATTGTCCTGTATCTTACCAGGGGAGAACTCTATACTGTTACATACTGCTACTTGCTTTTTGAACTTTTTTCTACTTTCACAACTGGATTATGTGAGGTTGCTGTTATGAAAAAAACTGATGTATATAAGCCTTAGTTATGGATTGTTATTTCACAATACAAGTATTGCTTTACTGTCTGCATTGTTTTCATTTGCTGTTGGCATGACCATGTATACAACAGTTATTTATTCACCACCCTGTATTGTCCTATATACCTAATGACAATTTAGTAGAAATTTTAATGTTGAAAGCTGACCACTTTGTTCAGAATACAGTTGTATTAATTATTACCAAGGTCATGGGTTCTTGCATTAGTAGCAGTGACAATTTTGTTAAGGCTCTGATGTCTACCTGGCTAACCCACATGGAACTGCATATCAAACCAAAAACTGTTAACCATTTTTCCTTGACAGGTATATATTATGTTTTTAATGCTGCAGTTTAGTACAGAATGACAGAAAAGTTTGTTCTGCTATGATTTTGTTATCCAGTTCTTTCTTTTCTTTGGACTGCAGGGGAAAGGAAAAGTATATTACGTTGTGTGTACTCATGTGAAACCTTCCTTTTTCATATATATTTTGTGTATGATGGATGGATACATACATATATATTTTTTGTGTTTAATCTTCTTTTGCTTTTTCAATTATGGATTTCTTCTTTCCTATTATGTTTACTCTCATACAGGGATATGGTGCCTAAGATGTCTACACTCCAAAAACTGCCATATACGGATGCTGACAATGATGTCAACATTCAGGCCCTACATTGCCATGGGTATTCCTATTACAAAGAGGCAGGAGTGACAAGTCCTCCAGTGACCTAATTTCTGAGCTGGTGGTGAATGATGTTAATGCAGTGGAAGGCCATGGACATACATATTTTAAAATAAAATATAGGGCCAGTGATATGATTACAGTGGCCAAACATGGAGCAGCTGCAATTGCCCATGAGTGTATGGCTATGGGGGATGGTCCTACTACACAGCCACCACTAACTGAAACATAGGAGTTCCTTTCCACTGTGAGAGATCCAAACAGCTCAGTCTAGCATTTACACAAAATCCTTGAAGTTGGGGCTGATTTGGAAGACAACCAAAGTGTGTCTGCTGCAGAACTGCCAGGAATGCTATTTAAAAAAATAATTCTTACATATTGTGTGTGTGTGTGTGTGTGTGTGTGTATGTGTGTGTGTGTGTGTGTGTGTGTGTGTGTGTGTGTATGTGTGTGTGTGTATTTATATATATATATATATATATATATATATATATATGTGTGTGTGTGTGTGTGTGTGTGTGTGTGTGTGTGTGTGTGTGTGTGTGTGTGTGTGTGTGTATGTGTGTGTGTACATAGGTTTATGGGGCAGTAAGCCAGTGAACAGTAACAATTTCTATCATTTGTGTCTTATTTTGCAGCTGTAAAGAGAATTGTCTTCTGTTTCTTCTGTCATTTGCTTGGTGATGCTTACCATCCCTGTTTCATCTATCTTTTTTTTGTGTATAGGAGCATATAGGTTTGCCATTGCACCACCTGCACATAGTAAGCACACCTTCTATATTTGTATTAATATCCAAAAGGTAGATGTATGTATAACTGAAAGCTATTTGATTTCATTGCATTAACATCTTTTAATTTGCAATATACTTTTCATATAACATAGGTCTGATCATTGTTTATTCTCTTTTTCTTTTTTTTTCTTTTGTTGCTTACTTGTTACTATAGGTGATCCTGTGAGTAACACTGTGGAATCCCTACCACTTGATATTAGATATCTGTATTCTCTGTTGATGATGGCAGTAAAGAAGAGGCACAGTCTGGGGGTGCAGAGGGTCAGCCTGACATTGAAGTTGTGACTCCAACATCTCCTGCCCCTATTTTGGCCACATTCAGTAGGTAATGGAATGCCTGCTGGGGTGGGTCAGCATCCACGTAGGTGTAGAGTCACTACATTGTCCTGCAAAGTGGTTGAGCAAGATCCCAGTCCCATAGTGGCAAACCTTCTACTGCCCCTTCAGTGATTGTGGTGTCTACACCCAGATGTGTTAGGCCAAATAGTCATGATCCCAGACATAAATGAGATGAGAGCTCATCCAGCAGACATCAGTCAGGTAGCACCCCAAATTCTAGAAATGAACAGTCTACCATGCACAGCTCACACCTGTTTGACATGCCAGGACATAGTGTTATCACAGTGCTTGAATGTTTTCATGCAATCACAGATGCATATTCAAAAAATACTTGCCCATACCAGCTCACACACACACACTCATCATTGGTGACTGCTAAACATATCTTGATACTGTTCATGTAAATTAGATACTTAAGGAATACATTTTTGTTTTACTTGAATACACTGACTTCTCTGGTTTCTGGCTTGCCCTCCTGTTCATCCACCCCCACCCTGTACAAGTGATGATGAGTGAGCCCTACCCTTTGCACATTTCTTTGTGACTTTTAATTGCATAATTATCTGATGTACATGGCTAGGTAATGCTTGCTTACTCAGAACCTTCCTTTAATGTAAATGTATTGCAGAACAGATGTTTTTAATCATAGTTCATAACCCATTATACATGATCATTTCTGTATCTGTGGATACTCTACAAAAGGGCCTTACAGAAACAGATGCTTGGTGCCAGAGCCATGGGCTCAAGCTCAATGCCAAGAAATGTATAGTTATCCCCTTTGGGAAAAAACATGTATCCATGAATTACCATATAGGTGGCAGTACACTAAACACAGAAAGTGTGATAAGAGACTTAGGGACACAGGTGGACAGTGGTCTCACCTTCAATAACCACATCGCCACAACAGTCAGGAAATCCTTCTATGTGGCACACCTCATCACGAAGGGCTTTTCATCCAGAAAAAAGGAGGTCATTGTCCCACTGTACTCATCCCTCATTAGGCCCATTATAGAATACAACGCCCCATTTGGTATGTACCTCTCAAGACATCTGCAACAACTGGAAAGGCCTCAGAAATACCTCACTAAAAATCACAGGCCTAAAGCAGATGCCCTATGCTGACCGCCTTAAAAACTCCAGCTATACTCTGTCGCATATCGTCTACTCAGAGGCGATCTCTGCTTAACATACAAGGCCATGTCAAACCCAGAGCTGTTGGACATGCTACACTTAAAGAAATCCCAATCCCTCAGAGCTGCACGCTCCAGGGATCTAAACCTTGTCATCACAATAAACAAAACATGTTGGAGGGATAGGTTCCTGACCCAGAGACTCCCCAGACTCTGGAATAGATTGCCCATACATGTCAAGCAGAGTGCCTCTTTGGACCTCTTCAAGAGGAACCTTGACGATTGGATGGGAGAAAGGAAATTCACCCCAGGGATCACGTCAGTCACCCTGCTAGACAGGGGTCCAGGAAAGTAAATAATGTGGGAAGAAATAGCCAGGGAATTCTTATGGCTAGGCTTGTATAGGCCCTAGGGATGATAGCCTAGTACCAACCTATGAACCTATGAACCTATGAACCTATAATTGTTGACCCTCACCATATTTTTGTTACTGTTAGTAATTATGCAGTCAAAGTAAGTGTTTAAATCTTGCTTACTGTTATACTTGTGAAATTGATCCTACTCTTGAATGTCTCTCTTGTTTATTTGAAATGGTCAACTGAAGGCTTATTGCATATTACCAGGCAAAATCTATAGCTTCATATTGCAAACATCAGTTATAAGGTATTACTGACATTACTGAACACCTGGGACATATCACCTAATGGATATGAGAGAATTTTCACAACACTATGTAACTGTATTAGTTTTTCTACTCGGGTTCCAGACTTACCTTGGTAATAATGCAGGTGTGAGAGGTCTCCTTGGGGGGGCTGTCTGTGCCTGATGCTAATAGAATACAACAATTACATGGTTAAGCAAAGGTTATACATTTTGCAAGGCATCATTTTAATAGTGGTTATTCTCTTTTAGATGTTCAATGCATGTGCTATCCATTGCCACTTAGCCAGAGCCATGGCATGTTGTGCGTGCCTACACCTGCCAGTAGCATCTGCATTTGATGGTGCTCCCTCAGACTTTTTCACCTATATCTGATGGAGCTGCTAGCCCTGCCTGTGGTACTGGGAAATGTGGTCCTGCTCTAGTTGAAACAGCATCCTGAGAATGATATTGTGCAGCATGAAACAGACTAAATATTTTGACAGATGTGGCTGGTTCATAATGCAGGGCACCTCCTGATGTGTCTAGATAATGGAACCATGATTTGAGCAAGGCAGATGCATGTTCTATAATGTTCCTAGTTTGAGTGTGGACATCGTTGTATCTTTACTTGTGGGGTTGTGTGGGCTTCTCATAGGTGTCATGAGCCATGATTCTGCGGCATAACCTTCATCTTACACTAAATGCCCTTGTGGAATGCCACACATAGCAAACTTTGTGTACAGCTTGCAGGTATGGCATATGTGTGAGTCACAAAAACTGCCTGGGTTACCTTCACAGACATTGTAGATGATCCCTTGGGCATTACTGACAACCTGACAGTTTATAGAGCAGTATTCTTTTCTGTTGCTGTACCTCCTTCCCTGCTCATGTTTCCTGCTTCTATGTGTGTGCAGTCTATGGCCCCCAAAACTTCAGGGAAGTGTGCTATTGCATACAGCTCCTGCATGTTTCTTGCTCTCTCCCGTGGGGTTCATGGGAAACAGATATTCTCATTTGCATGTTGTAGCATTGCATTTAGAAACTGGTGCAATATTCTAGAACCTAAGACCTGTGACACAATGTAATATATCCCCTGTGGGTCTCTGAAATGTACCTGCAGCTAATGACTGTAATGTTACTCATACCATTTTTCCACTGGGATGAGTTCTGCATGATTTCCCTGGGACCTCAGGTGAGGGCAGCAGAGACCACATATTTCCTCTAGTGTTTTTCTGTCCACTGGTATCACTCCACAGCTTTTCTATCATGAAGTCCATGATAAGCCACATGGAAACTAAACATTCTCCTCCTTCTTGGCCGAGGTCTGGCAGCATCAGCAGCAGAACCTTAAATTAAAGCCTGTTGAACACACAGCTTAATAATGGCAGCAGCAGCTGCTAACATCTTTTTTTCTAAGTGTAATTGTGGCTGTAATCCAAAGAGCATTGGCTTTCAGGGCAAATGGTCATACTGAGTGTACATAATTGTTTATAGTTTCCCTAATAGCCTCACCATGTTGAATTGGTTCATTGACAAGCAATTCAGCTGCTTATGCTATCATTACCATATTCTGTCATTTACCTTTGTTTTGCATGTCTACATTAAGTGCAGTGCCATTTAATAAATAACAAATAGTGTGCTATCATGTGTGCTGTGCACCACGCCTTGTGCACAATAGCTGTATTTAGTGTAGCTGTTAATGAATCTTGCCCAAAGTTTTTTTTTCAGTAAATGTCTCTTTTCCATTTCTAGAGACTTCATAGGTTGCAGATCTAATGTGATTTCATTACTTATTTTCCTCATAAGATTACATTAGTGAGGAAAAACATATTTTTGTGACCTTTTCTCTTCATTTACTACTAAGGGAATACTATGACTTCCTGTTTTTTTTTTCATTTATTCAATCTGGCAAGCATATTTTTTCTTATTTGTAAATCTCTTTGAAACTTCTTTTCTATTACTGTCTTATTAAAACTCTTTTAATGCACATTTGAATGGTAAACCTGAAACAGGTGGTGATCCTGAATTTACAGCTGTCAATTTGGAGGCACTAAGAAAGAGGTGGCTCTCCTGAAGCCATTATTTAAGTACCTGTAGTCCATTTTGTGGACATTTTAAATATGCAAAGGATCCTTGAATGAAATTAACAAGATCATAGGATGGATTCAGAGTGTCTCTTTGCTATTTGTCAATGTGTAATACCCATTTATCAGGGAATGTTAAACCACAAGTTATAACTCTGAAAGAGAGCTTTGTTATAATAACCATTCTGTTATGCTGCACTAATTCACATGATATATAATACAGAACTGTTTGATTTTGTATATGAGTCTCTTAGCAGTTTGGCATCCCACAGATATCTGACAGGAGGCTTTTTTAGCACTATAACTATGCACAACCAATGTTTTAAATAAAATGGTTTGGTATGACACAAAAAAACCTAAACCAACAATTAAAAACAGCAAGTCTTACTGAAAGAATAGGTTAGTAACAAAACATATTCCCAGCCTATGGAATAAGATGCCACTATGGCTCAAACAAAGTTCTACTTTGGCAACCTTTAAGGCTGGTCTTCTTGACTAGATGGGTAGAGACAATTTTACTCAAGTATTGTCATATACATTCCTGCTTAATCTGGGAGTTACGCAGTATTACATGCCTGACAAGAGTGGAAAGAACTTTTTACATTTGTGTGCTTAGAGGTGTATATGGCTAGGCATCTCATGGTTCCTGTGATTGCCTACCAGTGTTCCTTTTCCTATTTATATTCCTATAGTGCTACTGGGGCCTGAGTTGTAAATTATACTGGCTAGAGAAACTCTCATTACTTTACTGGAGGTAGAAAGAGAGAATAGTATAGAGACAAATAAGAAAAAAGGAGTGATGTGTTCTGTTTAGATGTCAGTAAGAAAACTTAAAGTGAAGGGATTGGCAATAATCTAGAAACAACAGTGTGTGTATTAAGATTCCATTGGTTTGACCAAGCTGGTTGACTGAGATCAGCAACTGGTGAAAGCACCGTGACTGAAAACTCTTTTCTGAGAGAATACATAACTAAAGATAAGAATTTGGAGATACTTGGTCATAACCATTTATATTCAGAAATAGTAAGAGGAAAAATATAGTTTGAAGTTCTTCAAAAGCTGTAATTTTCCTATCAGGATTTCATCTGCTTTGTTAAGAAGAAAGAAACTACAATATGAGCCACTGAAAAAATGGTACTCAGGATTATTCTGTTAAAAAAAGATATCTAGTCATTAATTTCTAGCATGCATGATATATCAATGAAATGGTCCAACTGGATACTAAAATAAAACGTTTTAAAGAAGAATGCAGAAAGAAGATGGGCCATTTAGAAACTCTCATGAAGCAATAAAGTGAACAAATCAGTAGCACAGAAGAAGCTTTAAATGACAATGAAGGAAGAATAACTGAAGGTGAGTCTCAAACTGAATTCCTTTTAATAAAAAGTAACTGGCTAATCTATAAAGTGGATTATTTAAAAAACAGACCAATACAAACAATATCAGAATATATGGTATACCTGAACAATCTGAGGAAGACAACACAATAAACTTTTTTGACAACCTGGATACAAAAAATTTAAATTATCTGAAACTTTGTCTTTTGGGATAGAAAGAGCTCATAGATCTTTGATAATACATTCAAAGAATGAAATCTCACCTACATGCTCAATAATAGTTAAATTTATGCCCAACATGGAAAAAGATAAAATATTAAGAGCTGCATGGTCTAATTCATGTATTAAATAGGTGAGCATCTAATCAAATTTGACAGTGATTTTTCCAGTAAAGTAATGAATAAAAGGAAAACTCACTTGCCTTTTATTAAAGAACTTAAAAGGAATAATATTAAAGCTACTTTATTCTTCCCTGCAAATATAATATTTCTTCCTGAAGGAATCAACATTTTTGACACACTGGAAGAAGCATCCACATTTATCAATAAATATAAAATTCTCAACATCACTAAAAAATGGACTGGAATATTTCATTTCTTAAGAGACAGAATGAGCTGAATTCATGGAAAACTTCTTCCCAATTTAAAAATCTTAAAAAAGGTAATTTTTATTTTCTGACTACATGATTTTTATCAAACAACAATTGATTTAGCATTTAATTAAAGGATTTATTTAGGTCTATAAGGTACAAATCAAATATAAGTATGTATATGTGCTTTAAACTTAAGTATTCTGCATGGCAGGAAATACAAACATTTAATATTACTACATCTACAGTGTAAGATTTAAATGTATTCAATTTGAGCTAAACTTGTAAATACATTTCTTAATGATAAGGATATATTTCTTGTATTAGAATGGAAACAAGTTATAATTTATATAAAATGTAACTTTAAATGTATATAAGATATCAATTTTATTTATTTTTATTCAGTATTTTACATTGCAGAGTTAAATGAACCTCATCTCTAAGCATTATGGTAAATAGAAGTGATAAAGTGTTGCCAGCTTTGTTTTGTTTGTTGTTTTATAACACATTCGTTTCACAGGTAGCATATGAAGCATGTAGAACAAAAGAATACTTTAGATTTGACTACTTACTTCTTGTTTTGCTTCCCTCCTGCTTCTTTTTGGGATTGTGAAAGGAAAAATTGATCTGAATTGAGCAGTATGATACATTTAAGTGCATTATAAATCAAAAGTGTTCTCTGATCCTGTCAAACAGCAGGATAATTTCATCACATTTAGTAATGCACACATTTTTCTAAATTAATTTAAAGAGTAAAATGATTTTTAGATGTTTTGATAATTATCATAGTAAGCCTGATGTGCAAATGTTTAGGTATAATCAGTTACACAATTAAAGCCAATATAGAGATTTTGTTAGAATGATCAGATATGAATGTCTTATTCAACATGATTGAAGTATACTTGAAGTATCATAAATGTATAAATGATCATATAGTTTTCACAGAAAGTTTCATAAAAGGATATTTAAAAAGATGCTGAAAACCGAAATCTAAAGTATGGTTACATGAATTCTGAAGCTTTTTGCATATTGTGCATCATTGGATCTATAAAGACTACCTGCACCTACTCATCTTGCAGGTCAGTACAGAAATCTGTGCACTTTATTACTGAGTCAGTTCTTTCAATTATGACAGAGATTAGGGTGGATTTTCAAAGATGTTTGGGAATGTGAAAGGAGAAATTGATCTGAAATGAGCATTATGAAACATTTAAGGGCATTATACATCAAAAGTATTCTCTGGTCCTGTCAAACAGCAGGATAAGTTCATCACATTTAGTAGTGCATATATTTTGTGAATTAATTTAATGAGTAAAATGAGTTTTAGGTGTTTTGATACATATCATATAGCAAGCCTAACATGCAAAGTTTTAGTTATAGTCACTTATACAATTAAAACCAATTTAAAGCTTTTGTTAGACTGATTAAATATGTATGTCATATTCAACATGATAAATGTATAAATACATTCATTTTCTTTTTATGTAATAGTTTGGTAAGCTTAGATTACTTGTCATCTTTAAAGTTTTGCAAATGTCTTCATCTCTTCATGTTTCATACTAATCTGCTTTTATATTTAAAGATTTAAATATAACAGTATTTAAATGATCAAATAGTCTAAAATATTTAATAGGTAGGTATATTAACATTATATAAATAGGTATATATCACATTATGTATCAGATTATTTACTGTTTGAGAATTATTTTAGTAGTTTTTTAGTCTAACTCATAATGAGAAAAAATAATTCTAAATATTAAAATATGTAATTAAAGTTGTAGTCTTTTTAACTTATATATAAGATTATATCAATTATCTATACATTATGGTAGCTTTTGGCTAGTTCTTCATGAAATTTTAGATTCTGGTTGGTGAAAAGATAGTTTGGTAGTTCTTCTACTTGATAAGCATATTAAGAACTTTGGTATCCATGGATGGTAGTGTTTTACCAGTAATATATATAGTTACAATTATATATGTGCTTCTCTTTTTATTGCTTAGAAGTTTTAGTAGATTGGTTTGTAGAAAGGAAGAATTCAAAATAGTATGGAAACCTATGATAGTATCAGAGGTATACTTTAGAGTTCTATATATAACAACATCAATTTGGTGGATATATATATATATATATATATATATATATATATATATATATATATATATATATATATATATATATAGTATTATTTCTTGGTAAGGAAATCTATCTCAAGTACAAAGTATGAATAGTTTTAATATACTGTCTGTTAATGTAACACATTAAATAATGGCAACCACAGGAAATCATTAATTAAATATGTAAAAATATAAAAAAAATACATAGGGGACATTATAGTTTATGTATGAGACCCACTTGGTAGATAAAGATATACAAACCTAAATAATATATGCTATGAACTGTTATCATCTGAAGAAGAAGAACTGCTATAGTATTGTATACTATGGAAAAACTCTGCTGCAATGTTCAGGGTTATGAAATCTGTTAATCATCCTATAGAAATGTACACATTTGTAGTAATTAAGTATAATAGGAAACTCTATGCACTTGCACAGTTTTACTAGATCCATGGAATAGGTGCAAGAGCAGCTAAAGATTATTTACATTTATAACAATGTTAGTGGAAGAGTAACTTAATTATAGCTAGAAATTCTAACTGCATATCTAGTACTGTAGATACAAGTGAGCAGAAGACATCTAAAATTCTAACATAATGAACTAAAATATTAAATACATAGATTAACAATAATAACTTAATTTATTTAGTAATAAACGCAGAAGATAAGTCACTATTTTTTTTACTCATTATTCTTATGCACATGGGACACATACTCAAATTGACAAGATTTATGCTTCTATAGAATTGCTTAATAAAGTCATTTATTTTAAAATGATTCTTTGACCTTTATCTAACCATAAAACATTAAGTGTTAATATATTAATGGACTTAGAGAAACTTTAAATTATTTACAGAATTCCATTATATTCTATGAAATTAAAAGAATTTAAGAGTTACCTTAAGGAACAAATAAAGGATTTTCTATCCTTGAATGACAGTGACCTAGTTAATAAAATCATATTATGAGATTCCCTAAAAATGTATATTAGGGATAAGATGGGAAGTTGGTCTAGTAACAAAATAAAGGAGTGGTACAAAGAGTTATTAGGAATGCAAGATGATATATGAGGTTTAAACAACAAACAAAGAACTTAGATAATGCTGAAAATATTAAAATAAAAACTAATGACAAAAATATTAAAGAATTAGAACCAATAACGTAGACATTGCTCCAGAAAAATTAAAACTTCAAAGTTAGACACTGACTCCAAAAAATATTCACAGATTTGCTAATAGAAGCAAAATGTTAATCACAAAATGCACAAATCAGTAATGTTAGAAATCCCCATACTAATAACCTTACTTCAGATATAGAGGAAATGCTTAATATCTTTTAAAAAAAATCCATGAGGACTTTAATAAAAATATTAATTTTGATGATTGCAGAACTGAATAATATTTAAATGAGAATATTACTAATAACCTAAAAGAACAAAAATGCCACTATTATATAAACCTATTACCTTAATTGAAATTAAAGATTTTTTTTAAAAAAAAAGTAAACATGGAAAAGCTCCAGGGTTATATTGTTTAAGTATGGAATTACATAAATTACTTCCCTTAAATGTTTTAGAATTACTGAAGTTTTCAGAATAATTCAGAGTGATAAAATAATTCCTTCCTAATGGAACTTTCCTGTAATTTCACCTATACTTAAACAAGAAAAAGACAAAATATTGTTTTCATCATGTAGACCTATTCTATTACTAAATCTAGATTATAAAGTATTTCCTTCCATTTTTGCCATAAGCTTAAGAGATATAGTAGATAAATTAATAAGGATCAAACAGGATTTACAGTTAATAGATTAACTTGTGATAATATCAAAAGGGTAATAATTTTGGATTTAACAGATGGGTTGAACAAAACATTGGCTCTAATTAGTTTAGATATTGAAAGCACTTTTGATTCTGTGTATTGAATCTTTTTATTTAAAACTTTGGAAGTTTTTGCATTTCTAGAACAATTTATTGGAATATTAAGAAATTTGTATATGTATTAAAATTGGATCTTTCACTTATCATGGCTTTAACTTAAGCAAAGGTACAAAACAAGGATGTCCCTTGTCTCCTTTATTGTTTGCATTAGTCATCAAGTCCTTAGCTAATAATATAAGAAGCAATTATAAAATGGATGTTTGTTTCAGTTAGTAAGCATTCTCAATTTAAAATACAACTTTTCACAGATGATGTTTTATTAACTGAAGAAGATCAGAACAATTCAGTTGAAGAAGTAGATGAGGAAATTGGAAAGCTTCAAGAAATATTGTTATTGAAAGTTAATGATGATGATAATAATAGTAATAATAATAATAATAATAATAATAATTATTATTATTATTATTATTATTATGATGATGATGATGATTATTATTATTATTATTATTATTATTATTATTATTATATTAACAAAACTGAAACCATAGTAATGAATTAAGTAAAAGGCAGTAAGTTAAAAGATAAATGAAATATAATTGGGAAGAGCAAGAATTAAAAAAATGGGAATAAAAATTAGCAACATTTAAGTAATATTATAAATCATAATTTTGAAAAATAAGTACTACTCTTTATTAAAACTGGAATGAGTGTTTTTTTTTTCTTTTGAAGATAGGTTAGTTCTTATTGAAATGATTATGCTACATATGATTATCTATATATTGCATTCAATAGCCTTAATCCCTGATTTAAAAAAAAAACTTAAAATGGAAAAAATATTAACTTCATTATTATGATATGGTAAAAACTGAGAATTTCTTATAAAAATCATATTAAACTTTGGGATTATGCTGGTATTAGCTTTCCTGGTAAAGCATCTTATTCCATTGCTACAAGTTTTAACTTTATTATATTCTGGCTAAACTCGCCTTATAATAGTCAATGGGAAATCATTCAAGGACAAATTGTATTAAATGCATATAGGTTTATCAAATATGAAAAAAATAGAAGTATATAATAATCCCTTCATTTTGGTTAATAAAACATACTGTAGAATGAAAATTATTTCAATCATAGGGCTATTCATATATGCAATCAAACCTAAAAATAGTTAAGAAATATGTTTATAAAATCTCATTAATTTTAAATTGAAAATTGTTGTGCTTTCCCACTACATATACCTCTAGACATGAGGAAACTCAGGACACTGTTGAAATAAAAAAAGGAATGAGTTAGTATTATGGAACAATTGCTTTAAAAAATGTAAACCTAAGTCCTCAAAATTTTTAATGAAAGGTTACAAGTTGGATGAATCTGTTAGTCGACTAATACTATTCATATGGGTAAAAAGAAGCAGATCACCATTCCCCCATTGCGTCGATAAAGTTAGATAAGTTAATTATAAATAATAATAACTTTGATGCAAAGTTTGGAAATGTTTAGATAGTAGTGGATTAAATTAATCAATTGATAAGAATAAATTTGTACTACTTATGTCAGTTAGTTAAACATTGTCAAGTCTATACTTGAAAGTTTTTATGCAGAAATATATAAATAGAGTGTTTGTTACTCCTTATAAAATTTCCAAATTTAGTAAAGTGACTTCACCTTGCTGAAGATGCAGTACAAATGTAAAAGTTGATTGGGAACATATGTTTATGGATTATTAGAAATTAAATGATTATTGGGAAGAGAGAAATAATTTTTTTCAAAGGATTATGGTCTGACTATTTTTCTTTAACTAGATCAACAATAATAATGAATGTTACACTTCCACTATCTGAATAGTTAAACAACAAAGATGTTCTGGAGTCGCCTTGCAGTAGCTAGACAAATTATTACAAAACAATTGGAAAGCAAACTCAGTTTCTACATTTAAATAATTTCTAAATTTAACAACATTATGTAAAACTGAAAAAAGAAGTGGTTAGAATAAGGTCTGTAAATCATATTAAGACTTGTAGTTACTGAGATAACTTTGAAATGTTACTATTGAACTAGCAAGATATTTGATTTAATTGCAGTGGATTACTCTGATAGCTTAATGTATTTCTTGTGCTGTGTAACATTTTCTGATATTGAATTTATTCCTTTCTGTGTATATAATGTCTATATGTTAAATCAGTAAAATAATTAAACAAAAAAATAATAAATAAATAAAAGATTCTGTTTAGGATATGTGCCGTTTCAGAAAGAGCCTGGCTGACCTCCTTTCTCTTTTAATTGTATAATAACTCTAAAAATTAAAGTAACTTCTCTTTGACGAAATATGGAGAATGAGCAACCCTTTTGTTGGAGCATAATAATTTATAAAAGTCTGAAAAAGACTAAGAACTTTCTCTTTTCCTCCACACAGTTCCTTTTTTATTCTCATAACTCTCCCATTCCTCATTCACCTTTAAGTTAGAATATCTGACTCCTTTTCATTATCTTCTACATTCAATCATCTTTCACTGGAAATTTCCATCTCTGACTGACATCTAGATAAAATATTTATTTACATAGACAATATTTGAAAAGTTATATAGTGCTTCCTAGGGCTACAATGTTCATTTTAACTAAAATTGCCTGGCGTAACCTTTTCATACATTCATTGCTCATTTTAACAGTAAACAGTAGAATTTTAATAGGAAAATATTCAAGAACTATGGGTTTTATGCATAACTGAATCTGTATCAGTAGGGACAAAATAAGTCCTTATAGCTATTCCTTGCAGTTATACTCCAAAACAAATATTTCTGAGAAATACTGTGTAAAGTTCAAAAAGAAAGACGAATGTTACTAGCTGGATGTTACAAGTGGTAATTAAATGAGTGTGAAAGTGAACAAACTTGAGCAGTTATGGCTCATTATGAAACATTGTTAAAATACTCAGGGTTTGATATAATTTTTGATTATTATGGCATACTGTCCAGCATTGCTGCCATGTTTTTATTTCCTTAGCATTCAGATTTGGTATAGATATTCCCTTCATTGTTTATCTAAACTCCCAGCACATTTTAGCATCATTTTAAATCATGGAACTCATCCACTGGCATCTAGATGCATAATGAATAAAAGGGATACAATAAACAGCACACATTCATGAATTATCATAACCCTAACTACCTTCACTAATTTCACAGAAAACACAAAATAATCACGTAAGACCTTGTTGCATTATTGTGCATAAAAATAAAATGATATACTCATGGATGAAAAAAAGCCTCTGGATATCTGTTAAGATTGGTCTTCATTGTGTTTAAGAACAATTTTCCATATTTACAATAGGTTTTGCTGCTTCTGAATTGTTTTTCCTTGTTAAAAATCCATTCATTCTGTAGCTGAAGGAGAGAGTTAGAGTGTTCCATCCTCATGCAAGAAAGCAAAAACAATATTCTTTGTTTAAGGTAGGTCATTTGAGAAATAATCATTACAGAATTATTGTCAATGTGAAGTTGGATTATATAGTTTTCTTAAAATACTAACATACGTTGAATATTAAAACATGCAAGAATCCATATCCCATTTCTGCTGTTCTAAAGTTCAATACTGTGCACATTTTAAGCCCATCACTGGATAAAATGCTGACTCTGGCCCAGGTGACAAGGATTTATTACAGGTTCAAGAAGGTGATGGAGTTGGCAGGAGAGGGTAAATCTCTCTGTCCTGGTGGTGGGCAGACCTGGTAGTATACTGCATAAGACCCTTGCAAGATGTGTTGGGATAAAATGCAAGGCAAGATGTGTTGGGATAAAAATACAAGGCAAGAGGTGGGCTTAGGAGTTAATGAAGGGAAGTAGCCTTCAAAAGTGGATGTACAGGCATGCACAATCAAATAAGGAAGGCATTTTAAGCCTCAGAAAAGAATAGGATAACATGTTCCTCCACTTGATGGTGGGGTTAGGCTACAACACAAAATGGCCATGTATTTGAATGTCCCTGAGGACACAAAACATTCCACTGGCTGCCTGAATGATGGCTGCTCTGGACAGCTCTTATCCCTAGCTAAGATAATGAATGGGACACGTGAGGATAGGCTTGATGGTTATCAAGCATCAGAGCAAAAAGGTGTTGCTCTATTTTATTTCTTAACCTGTAAGTGGATATAGATGTATATATAAATATATATATATATATATATATATATATATATATATATATATCTATATATATATATATATATATATACACACACACACACACACACACACACACACACACACATATATATATATGGGTTTACTACACTAAACTGACATGACACAACACCGACAACCACAACACCAACACCACAAGAACGAAACCGCAAAAACACGAAAGTTCACATGCCCGACAAACCACAATCTTGACAGTTAACAAAACAAAAAGTTTGCTGTTCCACACAACACACACACAACACAAGCACACTAACAACCTAAAAACCTACACTGCACCTTACACACAACTATCTATGCCCTAACCTTAACCCAAACCCTAACCCTAAGGTCTGTCACTATAGCACACTTACCTTACCTGCACCCTAACCCTAACTCACTTAATCCGCCCCTAACCCTCAAGTCCCTCACTATCACACACTTACTTTACCCGCACCCTAACTCTAAGTTCCTCACTATCACACACTTACCTTACACTCACCCTAACCCTAAATCCCTCACTATCGCACACACCTTACCCGCACCCTAACCCTAAGTCCCTCACTATCGCACACTCACCTTACCCGCACCCTAAATCCCTCACTATCGCACACTTACCGAGTCACGCTCACACATTTCCCATGTTGGTGTTTTCGCTGTCGGTATTACAAGTTGTCGGTTATCTGCTCTGTCAGTCTTCTGGCGTCGGTGATGTGATTGTCGATCTTCCGAGCTGTCGGTCTACCATAGGGAAGGAACCCATACACACACACATATATATATATATATATATATATATATATATATATATATATATATATATATATATTTTTTTGGAGGAAGAATTCCTTTCTTCATTCACATTCAGTTCAATTCTTCACCTCTGAAAATATTTTCCAACTGACTCTACTACACCTTTTCTTCTACCTAAATTTTATGTATTATTGCAATGTCCATAAGTTATGTTTTTTATTTATTGAACCATTTAGATCACCTAAGCAGTCATCTTAAAACTGTAGTGTTCTATATGTTATTATTTCCTGACACATTTTTCTACTTTCTTCTGACCTATTTTCCTCAAAATAATCCCTACATTTTGACTGTCATGCCATTTATCTTAAACTGTTTTGCTTCCAAGTAGTTCTGTGCAAACATCTCTCCTTGGTTCAAAACTGACTAGCTGATTGAGAGTGCTTTTCAAAACTAAAATGTTAGTAATCCTTACAGACATGGAAGAGTTTTTCAGAACCTAACTCCAAAATACTATTTCAGTGAAGGTGTCTCCAAAAATAGTGTTCCTGAAATAATGAGCCACTAGAAAATATAGCTAGACATCTTTTCTGAGAATTACTGAGCCCCTTCAACCCTACTCTCTACTACAAACCCTAAAACATATGCTATACTCCCAGACAGGTACAGCTCAGTAAAATGATTAAATGTTAAAGACAAAAACATCATATTTTAAGGGACAAGTTTGCTAAAATATCCATTTTTTCAGATACAGCTCAATAAATGGAGATCTGGATAATCTCATCTGGATAAATTGCTTTCTTGCTTTTTCCACAGAATTAAAGATGTAATAGCTGCAGGGAGATGCATATGTATATGTAAACATATATGATTAGGGCTACAACACAGTGTATAATTTTGTTTTTGCTAGGAGTTTCTGTCATGCACTGTTTTATGTAAAAGAAAAAATATATGTATATTCACTTAAACAACATTGCTTAAAACATGGTAAATGCAGATAAATTGCCATTATCCCAAAACAAGGAAATGTTCCTTTAATGCAATTAGTTTGTGGTGTCAGTGGCTAAAAGAAGGGTCAGATATTTAGATAACTTAATAAAATAATAACTCACAAAGTTTAAATGTTATTTTTTTTTTTTGGAGGGGGTGGGGTGGGGTGGAGTGGGCAACGTTAGATGGCAGGTTAAGGAAGCCCAGTTATTTATTTACAAAAATGGGATAAAGTGCCAGAGACTACCCAGCAGTGCAAGGTATTAGGACCATCCACAGTTTTAAACCAGTAGCTGCACAGACAAGGTCTAAAGGTGATGGTGTCTCAGTATACATCAATAACAAGCATACTTCTACAGTAGTAAAACAGGATGATATGCTGGGGTTCCTCCATGTTCAGATTACCATAGAAAAAATCCTGTACCATATCCTAACAAACTCTAGATCACCCTCCACATTCCAAGAAGCTCACAATGCATACCTTGACCTCCTGGGGACACTTACCATTCAACCTAATACCCTACACATGGCAGACTTTAATTATACTTCTACAGACTACTCTATATATTAGGAATCCTATACAGCCTCATATCTAAAGGCACAGAGATTCCTAGACTTTGCAAATTCAAACACCTTTGACCAAGCAGTGGTTATGCCCACTAGAGGCTCCAACATAACTGAACCTTGTGCTTACAAATATGGGAGAATGCTACTCCCCAAAATGTATTGTCCTCCTTGGTATGGTCTGATCATAAAGCTAACTCCTTCAAAACCAAAATCCAGCCCATAATCCCATTAAAACCAGTAACAATTAGAAACTATTCAAAGGCAGGCTATATTTTATTAGGTGATGCTTTGTCAAAACTGAAAGCCCCACCGAATCCTGAGAACACAGCAGCCTATGCTGAATTTTTCTCAGGAACTCTGTGAACCCATGTTAATTGTTGCATAGAAGCTGCTGTATCTACCAGAAGTAATCCCAAGAATAAACCCAAAAACAAACCACCCTTGTGGTATCCCAAATTAAACAGGATGTACAACTAAAGGGAAAAAATATGGAAAAAATCAGAAAGGGTAATTCCCATAATGGTTAAAGAAATCAAAAACTCTTTTATTGAGCTAAATAGGCAGCTAAGAGGCTAATTAGACCAAGAAAAGACACTTTTGAAGTTAAGATAGGCTCCCAGGTGAAGGATAATCTTCTTCAGCTATGTTAGGAATCTCAAGGTGAGCACACAGCAATGTGCTGTACTGGTGGTTAATGGTGCCACATTCAACAAGCCTGGAGATGTACCCAACCTGGTAATGGCAAATTCAGTTCCAACTTTATCACCTCTCACCCCCAACCATCCCCCCAAAACTACCCAAAAACATAACCCTTCTAACTATAACCAGGAAGCATGCTGGCTGTGCTTGTTAAAGCCAAGAAAATGGCCTCAGCAAGCCACAGTAACATCACAGGATGCCTCCAGAGCAGTCTAAAATAAGACTAATCAGGAACCCTGGAGTCATTATTTAACTATAGTCTTAAAATAGGCTCTGTACCACTTGAAATGAGAACTGTGATAGTCATGCTCCTTTATAAGGGAGGGCATCAACAGAGCCTGTAAACTATAGACCCATTAGTCTGACTAGCCTTAATTGCAAAGCCATGGAAAGAATTATTATGGAAATTATCAGTAAAGACATAGGAGACCTCCAGACAATGGCTCCATCCCAGTTTGACTTTGTCAATGGAAGGTCATGCTTACTGAATGTGGTGACTTCTTTGAAAAGGTCACTAAGGCAATGGATGAGGGGAAAATGTACACACTGCCAACCTAGATTTGTTTAAAACATTTGACACTATACCTCATTCTGGAATTGTCCACAATCTTATGGAACTAAGTATAAACCTCTTTATGATATGCTGGATTGTTAGCTGGCTCACAGATAGGACATAATTCATTAGAATCTGTGAGGCCACCTCCACAAAGTGGCTAGTCACCAGTGGAGACCCACAGGACTTTGTGCTGAGCTCACTCCTCTTTGGCATATACTTCTCAGATGCCAAAGCAAAAGTCAAAGGCCTCTGACTTACCAAGATAACAGATGACTGTAAACTGTGAGCAGTCACTGAATCCCCCCAAGAAGAGAACACCCTTCAGGAAGGTCTAACACAGACAAACACTCGGTGTCAAAACCATGGCTTAAAACTCATTACCAAGCAATGTATTATAGTGCCTTTTGGAAAGTTGGACCCCCCCCAGGTAATTATGTCATCAATAAAACACCCTTAAAGGTTGATTCATTAGTCAGGGATCTGAGAACTCATGTAGACAGTAACCAGGCCTTTGATCAGCATGTGTCCAAGGTAGTAAGATAATCCTTCTATGTTGCTTAACTTAAGCAAGAGCATGGCATCTAGAACCAGAGAGGTAATCATACCACTGCACTCAGAACTCATCAGACCCATCATACAGTATAATGTTTCCTTCAATATGTACCCGAATAGATGCAAACAACTACCGGAACCTCCACAAAGTTTCCTTACAAAAAGAATACAGGGAGTAAACACAATGTTGTACACTGATGGACTCAAAGCCCTGTCTCTTTACTCATTATCATACACACTTCTGAGTGGTTATCTTTGTCTGGCATACAAAGCATGTATAAACCCTGTTTTGATGCAACATTTGCACAGCCCAAAACAAACAGCATCAGAAGTACTAGATTAAATGACCTAAACTTTGTTTGTGATAAAAACAGGACTTATTGGAGAGACAGATATGTTTCTCAGAGAATTCCCATTCTGTGGAATAGGCTCCCTATCCATTTGAAGACGAGTTCCTCCCTATCCGTCCTTAAGTGCAACTTGGACCATTGGATGAGTAATAATAAGATGCAGACATTTCTGCCATCAAGAAGACCTAGTTCAAGGCTGTGAAGAGTCGTCTGGGTCTTTGAATCTTAGGAGATCTTCTGTGTGACTGTCATCAGTGCCTGCATGTCAGGCATTTGAGAAAATCTTCTCACAGTTGACAGAGAGAGAGAGAGAGAGAGAGAAAGGCTGACTCTCTCTCCCTCAGATTCTGCCTGGACCTCCACTGTTTGGGAAGGCCCACCCCCTTAGTTTCTTAACCCTGAATTATCTTTTGTTTCCTTCCTTTCTGCTTAACTAAAAAAACTTTATTCAGCTGCTTTTACTGTAATTGTGTTCCTTAGTTTCTTAACCTTGAATTATCTTCTGTTTCCTCCTTTCCTAATTAACAAAAAAAACACTTTGTTCAGCTGCTTTTACTGTTTTTGTGCCTCTTCCTACTTTATTACTTTATTTTTGCTTTTACTGCTTGTTTTTAAAGTGTTCAATTGCATTTATTCTGCTGCAGTTACTACTGCTTGTTAGTAGCCTGATTAAATTTTAATTATTATTCTAAGTGTCTTAGTTTTGGTTAAAGGACTTGGGCTTCAAGCCAGTTATTTTACATTAAGAAGGTTTGTGGTCTGCACTCTTGTGGGAAGAGAGCGTAGCCTCTCTCCTTCTGAGCTTGGAATTGCTGGGTGATGGCCTATTTTGCTTGTTGTTCTAAGTGTCTTTGTTCTGTTTTAAGCACTTGGGCTCCAAACCAGTTATTTTACATTTTACTTTCTTTTCGGTGGAGGCCCATGGAGAAAAGCTCCACAAAAACATGAACATACAATAGTATACAACAATATGATAAATTTCACAAAGTATATGCACAAAGGTGAGTAATTAATAATTAGATATAGTAATAATAAAACAGATGTCAGCTAGGTACAACTAAATACAAACTTAAATTGCAGAATAAGAGAAAATGGCTAACGTTACATAAAGTTACTGCCAAAAAGTTTAGTCAGGTTATCACCAGACATTTAGTACATAATGGTCACTGAAATAACAATGTCATTCAAGAAGTAAAGGCAGTCATGTTTTAAAGGTGGGAAGCTTGGTGCAAATGCAATTACAGATAGAAGAGAAGTATCCTCATACAGAAGTTTTAAATGAAGCATGATTCTGACTGGTTCTAATTGGTATTGGAAAGGCATTCCAGGATCTTGCTACAGAAGAAGAAAAGGAAGATGGGTGGAAGGTAAGTTTGGCTTGTGGACCTGTAAGAGGTGCTGATTTTCTGATCTGAGAGGCCTTTTGGGGGTGGTAGAAACTAAATAGTGAACTAACACCAGGACAGTCAAAAGGTTTATATATTTTTTGTGCGGTTGTTAATTGTGGGTAGGAGAGATAGTGTGGAAGTTCAAGCCAATTCAGGGAGTGTAGAGCTGGGCAGTGATGGGTATAATGTTTGGTATTAGTTGCAAACTTGGTGATTTTGTGATAACATGTTTCAAGCTTTGTTTTTAAGGAGGATTGTAGGTTAGTAAGTAAAATGGCACCATAAACAAGAGAGGAAAGTAGGTAAGTGGTAGCAAGAGCTTGTTTAGTGGAAGGACTAAGGATGTGTTTGTGCCTGTACAGAATACCTAGCTTTTGGTGTGTTTTGCTAATGTTGTGATGTATGTGCAGGTCAAATTTTAGATTTTGATCTATTATTACTCCAAGTAGTTTAGTGTGAGTAACTACTTCAATTTTTGTGTTGTTCTGACAAAGTATGGTGAACCTGGCTTTCTTTATGGGAGTTTTTTCTTTGGGGTAAATGGGATTAGCTTGGTTTTGTTTGGATTAAGAGAGTTTAGGAGTTGTATATGTATATATTGTATAACCAGGTCTATATGGAGGTAAAGGCAAGCTGAGTAATCCGTTGAAGTTCTGACATAGAATCATCTGCGTAATGTATCAGAGATACCTGACTAAATGAAGACTGGAGATTATTAATAAAGACACTGAATAGAAGAGATCCTAATATAGAGCCTTGGGGAACACTGATAGAGGTATGAAGTATGGAGAGGGGGAGTTTTGCCATTTAACTGCCTGTTGTCTGGTCAATAGGTAAGTTGAGAACCAGTTGAGAGAGGAGGGGGAGAGACCAATTTTAGAGAGTTTGTTTAGAAGTAGGGGATGAGAGACTGTATCAAAAGCTTTTGATAAGTCAAGAACTAGGGAGGAGACAATTTTACATAAGTCTTGGATTTTATTAATAGTGTTTATAAAATATATCAAGATGGCCATAGTACTGTGGCTTGGTCTAAATCCATGTTGAGTGGAAGATAGGATATGGTTACTAAAGAGAAAGTTTAGGAGTTGTATATGTATACATTTTTCACGGATCTTGGAGACAGGAGAGAGAATGGCGTATAGGATGAGAGTTGGAGATACTAGTAGTATTTCCATCTTTGTGAAGAAGTAAAAATAAATGTTTTTTTCCAAGTTTTTGGGATATAGGATTTTCATATGGATCTGTTGAGAAGTATGCTGATGGGGTAGGCAATGGCTTCAGCTGCTAGTTTTAGATATTCAGTGGGTAGGTTATCAGCTGCATTAGATCTAGATTTGAGTTTGAGGAGTAGTCTTTTTATTGTAATAGCTGGAATATTATTACACATGAATACGGGTGTAGGATGGGTTGTAGCTTCATGTGGATGATAGGATGGTGTAGAGGAAGAGAAGTGGGTGGGGGAGGATAGCTGATGGCCCAGTATAGTAAGTGCCCTAGTGTGGTTGGAGAATGTTAACAGTGATGTTTGCTGTAGTATTAATAAAGTCCTAATTAAAGAGACTGGCCATTTGTTGTGGTGTTTCATCAGGATGTGGACATGGTTTGCTTTTTGCACCAGAGTATAACAGTGAGGTAATGGATGTGCAGACTTTTTTGAGGTTCTGCTTATGGTTAGTTTGAAGATTTAGATAATACTCTTTCATATCCTTAGTTACTTGTGTTTTTACCAGGTTTGTGAAGGTGTTTGAATCTCAATATGCCTAGAGAATTTTTAGCCTTTTGCCATTGTTTCCAAGTTCCTTAGTTGGTTTAGATAGCCACGGAGCATGTTTGGTTTTGGTCCTTCTTAAAGGAGGGGGTGCAAAGCTGTTTAGAGTTTCTAGAAATATTGCATTAAATTAATCCACTGCATCATCTAGTGATAGGCTTTTTAGGATTCTCCAGTTCATATCTTTTAATGTATTAATGAAAGTCTGTGGCTTGGCAGCCACAGTGGAGCAGCAGTTAGTGCTGCCACCTCACAGCAAGAGGTTCTCTGGTCCGATCCTTGGCTGGGATGCCTTCTGTGTGGAGTCTGCATGTCCTCCCTGTGGTCGCATGGGTTTCCTCTGGGTGCTCCGGTTTCCTCCCACATCCCAAAGATATGCTATAGGTGGATTGGACACTCTAAATTGGCCTTAGGTATGAGTGTGTGTGTGTGTGTGTGTGTGTGTGTGTGTGTGTGTGTGTGTGTGTGTGTGTGTGTGTGTGTGTGTGTGTGTGTGCCTTCTGTGGAAGGTTGGGTGCCAGGCTGGCAACTCAACACCGTAAATTAACTCCACTGCCAATCATGAGCGGACAGGTGATTCGCTGTGGTGACCCCCTAACCAGGAAAAGATGAAAGAAGAAGAAGATGAAAGTCTGTGACTTGAACTTAGATTCCTTGTTAGTTTATAATGATGTTGCTTTTTAAAGGAGGGAGCAGTTTGATGGATAAAGGCAGGGAGGTGATCACTAAGCGTATTATGGAGTGTACCAGCTGAAAAGATTTTACTTGGATCAGTAACCAGCATCCAGTCTAGGACAGAACCCTCCTTATTATTCCTAGTAAATCTAGTTGGAGGGGTGATAGGTTGAGTGAATTTAAATAGGTTGCTATTTGGGGATGGAAATTTGGAGCAGAAGTTTAACCAATTAATATTAACGTCACCCAAAATGATCATTTCATTATTTATAGTACTAGAGATCCAAGCAAGGATCCCTTCCAGAATAGGTATGTTATTGCCAGGAGGAATGTATAGAACTATGATACACAAACTTTTAGATTTATTTATTTTTAGGAAAGAAGTAAGAATTTCTGCATTAGAGAACAGTGGAATATTATTAGAGTAGGGGACTATCTTGTTTGTGTTAGAGAAAAGAAGTGCAATACCCCTCCTTTTTTATGGGTGCTATCAAATGTTATTGTATCAAAGCCTGGAGGGAGGAATTCAAAGCCTTTTACAAAGGTTTTAGCCAGGTCTTGGTAGCATCAATGATGTAAGGTTGATTGTGAGCTACACAGGCATGAAAGTGAGTAATGTTGTTACGAATGCTTTGGATGTTTAGAGTAACAATATGTAGGGGTTTACAGGGATTATTAGTGTTAGATAGTGAAGACAGGTTAGTGCAAGTGGGTACAGGATCAGGGTGAATGTCTCCACATAGGGAGATGATAGAAAATCTTCGAGAGTAAAATAATGGTAGTTGGTTTCGTTTCTGTGATCAGTGGGGAGAGTTTATTATGGGAATGTAGTGGGTCAAGTTTTTAGTGGGAGAATTTTCACTATGTGGGAGAGTAGTGGGTTTATTTGGTACAGGCTAGGAGATATGTCAGTGTAGCTTTCAAATGGTTTGAGTAGGAAGGTTGCAGCTGAGAAGGGTTTAGAAGGGAAGGGATAGAGTTGAGTGCTGTAAGATTTAGTAATAAAAGGATAAATATGGTGATATGAAAAAGAATCAGAAAGTTTAGTCTTAAGGGATATGTAGTGAAAAAGATGGTATGAAAGTGGTTCAAGAGAGAAAAAGGCTAGTGTAGGAAGATTAGAGAAGATAAAGGTGCAGGGGGACATAATAAGGAAGAGAAGGAATTAGAGTACAGTGTAACTGGATTGTCCAACTAGATAGGAGTCCTATGAAGAAGATGATGACTGATAAGAGATGAACAGACAGGATTCAGAACAGAGTGAACAGTAGTAGAATGAGGTATAGATTGAGATATGCTGATAACTTTTGACTTCCTTTGGGTAGTGATTGATGAGTGGAGTGATGGAGGATAATTAGAAAAAGCAGTATGTGAGAGAAGGAAACATATTGGGAGTGGTTGTGAAGGGAGATAATTGGCCGGATTATAGTTAGTCAGTCTACTGAAGTGGGTGGAGGTAAGTGATTTAAGTTTAAGCATAGTGGGGGGGTGTGGGAATAAGGGGGTATGGTAGGGGAATGGAGCCAGCTGATGGTGGCGGGGGAGGTCAAGAAAAACAATCAGGAAACAACAGAAAGATACATGAGTTAAATCCAGAGAAAGGCAAGTCTTAGAGACTGTCCCTGGTAGATTTAGGGATACTATATGTATATATTTACATGCCCCACTTGAGATAAAAAAATATAACTGTAGGTTACTAGACACTTTGCCAGTGTGAACTGTGGAAGAACAGGTGGTGGCCATAAGTGGAGAATGGGGATTTAACAGAAATTATGTTACATTAAGTTAATAAAAATGTTATCCAGCAGAAAACGGGTCTATCGGGTTATTGAATTATAGGTACCTTTTCTTCAATATATTTACACATACCCCTCCCTACTGGTCTTCCCCCACCGCAAGAATGATCTTTTTATGATTACATTTTAGTGTTTGCTCTCGTCAGTTAAATCACATAATTCCAACATGCAAGGCAATCGTACTATCTCTTAATACTAGACATTCTATGAATACTAGTACAAGAAACTTTATTGATTGTCTTCGTAATACACCATAAATGTATCTATATTCTAAAAGCAATGTACTGATGAATTTGGAATTCTTTGAGATATGGCAGGCTTATTAATGCACATAAGTAACATTTCATTGAGATTTAAAGCTTCTATAACATGAATTCCTTGCAAAAATGAAGTAAAAACATACTGATCCTGACCTGCTCTGAGTAAAAAGAAGAAGTTCTCTGTGTCATGTGTGAACACAGGCATGAGTCTCAATGAAATGACTGAATGAAAAACTGTTGTTGGAAGTCAGGTATGAACATGAATCGTGTTACTAATGCAGGATTAAACACTGATAATCCTTCAAATACACATGTTCACGTATTGAAAGAGTCAGTGATTTATTTGATTCATAAGCCTTAAAATACACACATTTACAGAGAGAGAGCATGAATAATTTCCTCCACTGGATTGCATGCAGCTTTAGAGGATCAGAGTGTTGACAACAATATGACTTTGTAATAAATCAGTCAATACAAATACATGCTAACTGATTTAAAGAAAACTGAAATTGAGAAAAAACAAAGCAAGATTTTTTGCACTGCACTTAAAACCTAACAACCGATAATAAACGTGTGAACTCATTCTGAATGAATTTCATGTCAGTTTGCCATGTCATATCATGACATATAACTGATTATACAATGACCCCCCCATTAGTATACCAAAACATGCACGCTGATTGGCCAGCGTGCTCGTTGTAAATCCCACAATATACCAATGGGAAAAAGGTCCCATCAACAAACCTTTTCCATTGGTATAAGGTGTCCAAAACCTTTTTTTTTTAATAACAAAAAAAAAAAAAAAAAAAAACGGAGCAACAGAGACTTTCTTTTCTCCATTGCTTCTGTTTCAAAGCATTGATGTACTGGGTATGCATGGGAATGCAAGCCCCATATGCATGCGCAGTACATCAACACAAGGAAGCAGTATACCAACACTGTCAGAAGAACAGTAATGCACTGTTATACAAAGATATTATTTAAGAAAAGTAAGTTTTTTTTTTCCTTAAATAATGTCATTGTATAATAGCAATAACCGACTCAGTGGTTGTGGTATATTGAAGATTTACCCACGGTTGGCTTTATTTAATCACTCAGGCTTCACCCTCGTGATTAAACCACACCAACCATGGGTAAATATTCAATATACCACACCGGGTCTATATCACGAAATCGAACTTCCAAAATATCGAACACCATACGTTCGAACTTGGAAGATCAAATTCGGAAAACATCGACACTTTAAAACAGCAAATTTTTTCCCAGGGAAAAAATTTGCTGTTCTGAAAAACACACACATAAAACAATCACACCAAACACCTTCAAAACCTACACTAAATCTAACATACACCACTATCTATGCGCTATCCTTAACCCAGCCCTGACCCTAAAGTCTGTCACTACCACACACTTATCTGATTCGTGCCCTAACCTTACAGTCCATCACTACCACACACTTACCTGACCTGCGCCCTAACCCTAAAGTATCTACCTTGACCTGGTCCGAAAATGCCGAATCCACAGAAATGGCAAATGAATTCTTTCCCTGGGAAAGAATTTGGGTTTCCGCAGCTTCAGCATTCTCAACTTTCAAACTACCGAGTTCGGCCTTCCGGTATTCGGCGTTCACAACATTCGATTTCGTGATATAGACCCTACCACACCAAGTCATCGGTTATTGCTTAATTAATATGCACTTTCTGCCCTTAAAAGCAATTGCATATCATTAACCTTTTAGTACATTTTAGTACACAGCGAAACTGCAATAAGTATTTTTGCCTTAGTATAGTTACAGCAAACATTTTTTTCTCATTTCTGACTTAAGCATGAATAAAATAAATTTAAGGGAACATCTGATGTTTTCTGAATATGTGTGCCTTGCCTTTGCTATTAAGGTTTGAAATACAGCTGTTTTATAAGGAAAACAGACCTGATTTGGTTGATTGGCTCTTTTGATCTGAAACGTAGGTCATCAAATCTATATAAACATGTCACTCAACCTGAGAGACCCAGAGATTTCTAACTAGAAAACGTTAGTGGCCTCAAAAGCTTTAGTTATCAGGACAGACTGGCAGCCATCTCTAACAAACTCAGTTTCTTATAGACTCTTCTGAGTGGTCTGTATCTAGCCTTTTGATTAATGAAATATCCAGCCCTCTTTGAGCTTCTGTTCTTTCACAGAACAAACAGTAGTTGAAGTAACAGGTTAAATGAACCAAATCTCCATCAACAGATAAACAACACAATTTTGCATGATAAATTTATAACCCAACACACTGTCTACATCTGGAATAAACTAAATGCCAAGCAGAGTAGCACTCTTACTACCTTCAAGGTAAATCTAGATAACTGGATGGGCAGCTTCAAAGTCTCTTCTGGTCAATCTGGTGTTGCCTTTGAGATGGAAGGAACTTTTGAACCTGTTTTTTTTTTTTTTTTGCCTAGCCCTGTAAGGGTCTGCAGACTGATTACCTGGTACTTACTTATAAACCTGTGACCTCACTTAGATAATCCCACACAGACTGTAGGTTATCAAAGTGTATGTTGCAGCAACTGCATTTAGAACAGGTTTCATCATAGACTTCTGCTGCTGATTAACATAAGATTTCATATGAAAATGTATCTTCTCTATGCTTCAACAGACTTACTTTCCATTTAAAGATGAATAGGGACAAGACTGAAAAGTGTGTGCCTGTGCATCTATCATGGTGTTTTTATATTTATTGCTCAAAGAAGGAAATTAAAATTGTATCTCTTTTAAGGGATGGCCTGAAAGAAAGTAAATGGTGTTTTACATCATTCTCAAACTTACTTAATTTTCTTCTTTTTCAAGGAAATTGGATGATACTTTAAAAATTTATTAAGTGGATTTAATTACTCAGAAAATAAATCACCAAATATATGAATTCTTTTGCAGAAGGTGACATTTTTATTGTAGTCCAAAAACAAAACGTATGAGCCAGCAAACTGTGACCTGAAAAAACTTTATTGTCAAAAAGTCATGAAAAACAAAAAATAACCAAATCGGTTTTGCACGGACAAAAGCACAGCCTTCCTCAGAGTAGAATAAAATGATCAATTGTTGCTGTTTAAATACACCCATCTGAAAGATCATTGGTTCATTCCAAAATTGTTCATTTAGACCAGGTGGAAATAATCCACCCAATTTAACAATCCACTTCTTTTCTTTGGAATTTAGAATAGAATGCCAACCTATTTTGTTAAGTTTGTTACCTTTGATAACATCAATAACCATAAAAGAAAATCTGGCAGTTTTATGTACCAGATAATGTTTGTATAAGGCATTGTTAACTTCTTTGTTTTTGATATTGCTGACATATTCAGACATTCTTAGTCTAAGGGGACGTGAAGTTTGTCCAACATAAAAAGATCCGCAAGTGCAGGTAGCCAAATAGACCAACCAGTCACTACTGCAGTTAGCAAAAAAGTTCAGATCATAAACCGTAGCACAATTGTTACTGGTAAATTGTTTGGATTTACTTACTTTGTCACAATTGGTGCTATGGCCACATGGAAAACAACCGGTCAAAGGTTCACCAGTCAAAGTGGTCTGTAGTGTCTGTGACTGACTACTGTCATGGGAATGTTTATAATGATTAAAACAAGAACCTACATTTTTCCCTTTACGAAATGAGAAGAGACATCTTTCTGGTATGATGCTAGCCAATTCATGATCACATTGTAATATGTTCCAATGCCTGTGTATACTATTGATTAAAGTATCCGAGTTCCTAGCATAAGCAGTTACAAATCTAATGGGCTGTGATTCTCTTTCCATTTCGTAAAGGGAAAAACTTAGGTTCTTGTTTTAATCATTAGAAACATTTAAAAATTGCTTTATAAATCAATGAATATGTTCTGCAAAGGACACTATAATGATCACTAGAACTAATATAAAATATTTTTTATCTGGTAAATAAACTTGTCATTTTAATTTTCACCATTAGGTGTCACTTGCACATTTATGGTCTGTTTGGACTGAAGTCTCTTAACTTTATGATTTAATTATAACTGGACAATTATTTAATGTGTTTTAACTGGTAAACGCTCTTTTTTTACACCTATAATATATGCATCTTGACACATAATTACCATAAACTGTATTAACTTGTGTCTGTGAATCTTCAGCTAGATTTGTTACTAATAATCCTGTCTATTTACCCTTTTAATGTCTATGTGCTGCAGTAGATGCCTGCCTTTTAAATTTGTATTTTAAATATTCCATAAGTATCAATGTGCTGTAATAGTAGAAGTACTTCTACTAAAACCTATGTTTTCTGTATTTCAGATCTGTACCTTTGCATGCTCTGTCAGTATCTTTTTAACTTTATAATGTACAATAATTATTATGTAAGCTGCAATATATTCTGTAAATTAACTAACAAATAAAACCTGATCTGTTATGCCTAGAGTATATTAAATAACTATTGCTACTTATTCTTTAGATAACTTATCTTAATAAGCCTGTTACAAATAATTCTGTCACTTTACCCTAATGACTGAATAATGTGAGGTGTGGTGTAATTGCATGCTGTAATGCTGACGAAGTGTACATTAAGTGATTATATATTTATACTGAACATCTAAAATAGCTGTTTATGAATAGTATACTCTGGAAACTAGCTAAACAAATACTAAAGGAATACATTTTCTGTCAGTGTTATATGAGCAGAAATGAAAGCATAAACTGAAATCTGCTAATGTATTCTGGAAACTTGTTCTTTCGGCTGCTCCTGTTAGGGGTCACCACAGCGAGTCATCTGTTTCCATTTCTTCCTGTCCTCTGCATCTTGCTCTGCCACACCAATCACCTGCATGTCCTCTCTCACCACATCCATAAACCTTATCTTAGGCCTTCCTCTTTTCCTGCTACCTGGCAGCTTCATCCTTAGCATCTTTTTCCCAATATACTCTGTATCCCTCCTCAGCACGTCCAAACCAATGTAATCTTGCCAATCTGACTTTGTCTTCAAACCTTCCAACCTGGGCTGACCCTCTAATATACTTATCCCTAATCCTGTCCACCCTCATCACACCCAATGCAAATATTTACATCTTTAACTCTGCCATGCCCAGCTCTGACTCCTGCCTTTTTGTCAATGCCACTGTCTCCACCCCATATAACATAGCTGGTCGCACTACCCTCTTGTAGACCTTCCCTTTCACTCTTACTGGTACTCTGTCACAAATCACTCCTGACACTCTTCTCCACCCACTCCATCCTGCCTGCACTCTCTTCTTCACCTCTCTTCCACACTCACCATTACTCTGAACTGTTGATCCCAAGTATTTAAACTCATCCACCTTCACCACCTCTACTCCCTGCATCCTCACCATTCTTCTATCTTCCATCTCATTCATACATATTTATTCTGTCTTAGTCCTGCTGACCTTCATTCCTCTTCTCTCTAGAGCATATCTCTACCTCTCCAGGGTCTCCTCCACCTGTTCCCTACTCTCACTACAGATCACAATGTCATCTGCAAACATCATAGTTCACGGGGACTCCTGTCTGATGTATTCTAGAAATTAAACTATTAATAAAGGAATACATTTTTCTGTCTGTAGTGTCTGAACACATATAAAAACATAAACTGAAATCTGGTAAATGTTCTATTCTGGAACTAATCTATTACTAGAGGAATACTGTTTTACTCTCAGTATCATTTGAATACAGATAAAAGCATAAACTGAAAACTAGTATCATCATACAATTGTCTGAAAAAAAAATTGCATACTTGCTTTAACTCTAATCTGCATTAATCTGCATATTCTGTATATACATTTTAGCTATAAAGAATTTAGATAACTGGGGACATATCCAAGATGATGAGCAGTTAATGGTACTATTTTTTTTGTTTGTTTTTAGCTCTGCTTCTTTTTAATATCTCTGACAGATAGTTTACTAAAAAACTCATACAGAACATTTTAAAACATGATGGATTTATACTTGAGCATCTGCTGAAAGCTTTACTACAATAATTGTTTTTTCCTGTCAAGCAAATTAGAAAGAATTAATTGTTTCTGAATGAGCCTCTCTAAGCCCAATGTACAGGACAGTACTATGATAAAAGACATACATGCTACACTAAGTAACATCGATTAGTTATTTGTAATGATAGATAAATTAGAAAGCAAAACTGATAATTTTAAAGAGTGATGTAAGAAACAAGTTGACGTGCTGAGTGAATCTCTTAAACAACAGTCACAAATCTTGAATATAGAAGTAGCAATGTCTGATTTTGAAGGAAGAGAATGTCTGATTTTGAAGGAAAATTACTTGAAAATGGGAATAACACCAAATTCATTCTGAAACAAAACAACTTATTCCAAGAAAAAAATAGAAGAGGTAGAGAGCAGAGCTAGAAGGAATAACAAGGAGACATTATGATACAATTCCTTAACACCTGACTCTCTAAAACTTTGAACCTGCCTGCAACTTTTTCCTTTGGCTTTGAAAGGGCACATAGATCTCTTTCTAACTCATCTTTATAAAATAAAACCCCACCTTCACCAAGTTTAGTGATCGTAATATTTTTCACAAGTCAAGATAAGGATTTAGTTTTAAAAGCTGCATGTACTAACTATCCAGTTGTAGTTAAAGAAAATACTATATGATTTTTATGATGACTATTCAATATTAGTGATGACAAATAGAAAAGCATGTGTGCCACTTGTTAAAAATAATATGAAAGCACAAATCTTGTTTCCAGCAACAATAAGGATTCACCTTCCAGAATGAAAGAAGATTTTTTAACACTTTGGAGGATGCAGTGGACTTTATACAGAAAAATAAAATCCTAGAAAATACAGAAGAAATGAACTGGAATGTACCAACTTCTTTGAAGAGAAATGCAACAAGAGATGGTTGGTTAATAAAAGACAAAAACACTAAAAAACTTAAGGACAAATTAAAATCAATGTATTTGATGGTTATAAATTCTTATTAATTTAAAGACGTGCTTGAAAACATATGAACAGATGTTGAATATTACTTTTTACAAGGTAAGTCATTTATTTATTTATTTATTTACCTACTTCAAATGGTTATTAGTTCCCTTTTTAAAATTTTAGAGTTTGATTCTTTTAGCTATAAAAGAAATTAAGCTCACATTTTCATTTAGAGTTTAAAAAGCTTAAACTATTCATTTTATTAAAAGTTAATCATTATTATGTTAGGCAGCACACTTTCTGATATTTTGGCATAGTTGAATAATGTACTATTAAATATAATACAAGATGCAACAAATGACACAAAAAAGTAATGTTAAGATACATTGTGGGTCCTTAAAATGGTCCAGCAGTGTGTTACTGATAGTATACTTGAAAAGCAATAGCACCCAGGAAAGACATGCTGTGTTATAAACAAAGTATAAAAAATATAGCTTTTTATATACATAAAAGTTACGAATAATTTTTCAGTGCAAGTTTATATGCTATGTTTCCTTTAAAAAAATGGCAGGCTGCTTTATATTAAACATTTCATACAAATAGTGCTTGCTTAATCATTACATGTTATTTCTTTGATTGCACTGGCTTTTTAGTATTTGGGATACTTTAAGATGTTTTTGTTGGATTCTAGTTGTTTGGAGTGGTTTGAGGGATTGATGTGTGGTGTGGAGGCAGTTTGGATTCACCTGCAAGTGTTTTCTGTGAATTGTAACTGATGAACTGTTCATTTTCAAGTTCTTATCATGAAAACCGTCTTGAAACAACTTAGAGTCATGAGCACTTTTGTGATGCTGTGGGAGTTCTCAAAATTCTAAGATCTGTCCAGATTATTTTTTCCTGTCTAAAAGTAAATAATAATATTTTCAATCATATGCTAAGATTTCAAAGAATTCAATTTAGATAATAAGCAAAAGGCAGTGATTGGCATACTAATGCACTATCAATTAATAAGCAGTTCTGAATGCTTGCAGCCAGTATACTAATTGGATAGTTTATATACTAGTCTATAGAATGGCTCTTCCAATAAAAAATGTAGGAGTGTGTCTTTTTTAATAATAACAAAATTTAATGTCTCAGAACAATTAAGGAATGTTTGAATCTTAAAAGGGAATATTTTCAGATGTTTGTTCAGATACTATTAGACAATATTTAAGGAACAAATAAGACTGATTCTAACATTATAGACTATCAAATATATAAGGGTTAGCCTGGTACTAAATTATGAACTCATGATCCTATAAACAATTTTGTATATAGCAAATAAAATAGAAAAAAGTCTAACCAATAAATTAATAAATATGAAAATAACAACTGACTTCCTTCCTATAGTTGACTAGGGAGATAATGTAAGGTACAGGGAAAGATGACTGCAGAGATATTCTATTTGGTCAACTTGTAATAAAGATTCTGAATGCCTGTTTAACTTTTCTTAACTCACTGATGGGCTTTTTTAAGGTGATGCGTACTAAAAATATGAGGCACATTAACATGAATCAGAAGCATAATCTAAGCTTTGTTAGTCTAATGGAGAGATTGAGAGGTAGTTTGTTCATCTTTTTCACCAAAGCAGGAATATGTTATTCCGTGGTAGAATGATTCAGGATTATATCATTAGCTAATGTTTTATTTGTTTCAAAAACTCTGTCCTTAGCTGAAGATTTCATATTGTTATATACAAAGTATACAAGTTCTGTACATAAATGTTATTTCATTATATCTGTGTTTTTTCTCTCATCTAAATGTCTGATTTTAAATCCATATCTATTAATAATAATGGATTGAATAATCAGGTAAAGAGTGGGAGCCTTTTCAAATATTTGTAATTACATAAAGCTCAAATAGTATTTCTACAATAAAAACATTTACTTAATAAAGATGCAAATAAACTTTCATTAAATAATTATTTGGTTTTAACAGGTTCTGGCTTTCAAGCTAAAAGAATACACATCCTCTTTTTATGGAAGAACTCTACAATAATGCCTAAAGTAAAAGATACCTATGTTGATAAAAATGGTGTTTTATGCATTATTATAATTGAGTGGAACAGAAAACTATATACATTAGGGAACTATTATTGGATTCCATGGGTTGGAGCTAAAGATGCAAAAAATTACTTAGACATTACAGCCAATTACATGGAAGGTGAAGTCATAACAGCTAGTAATTTTAATTGTATTTTATAAGACAAAGATTCCACTGCAGACTGAAAGCTGAGAACCATATCTTCAGCCAAACACGTAATGGATTTTGTAAATTTAATGAATTTAAAGGATGTATATGAGCTAAGGAAAACAGACTCACTTTAATTTACCCATTTTTTATATAGATATGGAACACAAACAAATATTGATAAAATTTTGCCTCAAACAATCTGTTATCACATATCAGAGAAGTTTTTATAGTTTCTTGTCCATTATAGGACCATAATTCTATAATCTTTAATATTATTTAAAAAAACTGACAATCTAATACATCCAAGTAGATCACCAGAGTATATTATTAAAATAGAAGGATTCAAGGATTATTATGTTGAAGAAATCAAATATTACCTAGAATTAAACATGAATGGTGAAGTATCTGACATTATCCTATGGGATTCACTAAAGGCTTACTTAAATGGAAAAGTTACAATGTGGTTTATTAGTAAAACAAGAGAATGAAACAAAGAATTGAATATACTATAGATCAAAATAGACACATTAAAGTTAAATCTAAAACCAAACGACATTATCAGTCAGTCTGAACTTAAAAACACAATAAAAAATATGTTGAAATTCTAAATTATAAAATTTCAGTAAACCTGTAAAAATTTAAACTTAGCTAAGTTTGCATAAACTTGCTCTTAGATCAAAGAAAATGAATAAACTAAATCACATCAAAAAGTATAACGCATGTAAATAATAAAAAAGAAAAAAGAACAGATATTTAAAGGTAATTTTGAGGGCTTTAAAATGTTTTAATGAAATATAAGTAATAATACAAATAACCTAGATAATGATGATATAGTTGAAACTTTTCTAAGGGAGTCTATAAATAATAAAATAATAAAATAACAAGTGAACAAATAAAAAAATGATAGATTATTTACTTGAACATAAATCAAATGAAGAAGTTAAATAATTATAAGCTGCCTGGCTTAGATGGTCTTATACCAGAATTATATAAAGTACTACTGAATGATGCAGTTAAAATATTGCATAAAGTCTATAGAGAAATAAAAACAACTGCTCCCATCATGGAAATATTCTTTTATATCACCTATTTTAAAACAAGATAAAGATCTTGCAAAGTGTTTATCATATGACCCATTTCACTTTTAAATGCGGACTATAAGATGTTCATGTCTATTTTTGCTAACAGAATTAATCTACTTACACCTAAACTAATTAACACTGATCAAACTGGATTTATTTTAAATAGACAAGTACAGGATAATATAATAAGAATACATACATTAGTAGGCTATGCAAATAAAATATAAAATAACTTTCTTTCATTAGTTTCAATTTAGATAAGGCTTTGGCTCAGTTAACTGGTTGTACCTTTTTAAAACACTTAAAGTGTATAATTTCTCACCTAAGCTAATTGCATTAATTTCTAAGTTATACAATAACTCTGGGAGAAGAAATACACACTGAGTTCATATTATTTACAATCCTGGTATACATACTTGCAATACCTGGATGACATCTGTATTATATGAAAGGTTTCGCCCCAAGAAGTGGTAACTTTATTCAATAGATTAACAAAACAACCCCTTTCCTAAGATTTACACACCAACATTCAATGAATAGTATAAATTATCTGAACATAACTATTTCTGAGGACATGGTTAACAATTGTTTAACTCAACATTTAGGAAAGAAACTTTTTCAAATAGTAACTTACATTTTAACAGCCATACCCTAGCCACTGCAAAAAACATATTTTTAAGGACAATTGGTGAGAGCAGCTTGGATGTGTTCAGCCTTTGAAAAATATTCTGCTGAGGCTGACAGAATATTTAAAATGTTTTTAGAGAGGGACTATCCTGCAATTTATTAGTCAGAAAACATAACAAGTTAGCCACGGATGCAGTCAAAAATGTACCCCTTTGTTAGGAACAGAAGCATCTTTAATTACAATGACATGCAAAAACCCTGATGTAAATTTTACTAGTTCATTTACCATTTCATATATTTGCTATGCTAGACCAGTTAAAGAAATCTTGGCTAAGAATTAGAATATTTTCTGGGTGAATAATGACATTTTTAAATTGGTTTGTAGCTCCCCTAATTTTGTTTACAAAATGGGCAGGAACTTCAAAGTGTTGTTTTTAAAACAAATTCCAGAAAGAAGCCCTAGGGGTGTAAGGAAATACAGTGCTTGTGGGCAATGTAGTTACATACTTGAACAGAGTTCAATTAAGTTGAAAAATATTATTGAACATACCATCCCCTTAGCTTTTGGTTATTGTGCCACAAAGGGGGTGGGTTACATTGCACTCTGCTCTCAATGTGAAAGTTATTACATTGAGAAAACAGAAAGATCCATCCATAAAATAATTTATGAACACTTACATGCTATTTCAAAGTGTAACATTAATAATTCATTATATAGACACATCCCTATATCCCCTCAGTATAACACATATTTTTGGTATTCTGGATGTTATCCCTGTTTCTAACTGGGGGGGGGGCTTGGAAATTAAAACTGAACTCAGAGTACTTATTTAGCAATTGAAGTTAAATGCCTCAACCCCTTCTCCCATCTATATGAACATATTTCTAGTTTTCCAGTTTTAAAGCTAAAGGACAACAAATTATAACTTACAATTTTTGTTTAAATTCATTTATTTATTTATTTTTATTATCATGTTGTTTCTGAGTACACTTTATACCATAGCATTTTGAACCCAATTTATTACATCTTATTACTATACTATTTATGCACATGTTTTTATCTAATGTTTTTATGTACTTCCACTTTTTTACATAAGTTTTTAGATGCAATTTTATCACAACTTACTAGCAATGCAGGTTTTTCAACCTTTGGATTTGTTTCTGATTATAGAACTAGGGTCTTTATTGATTAATTAATATTGATCACATGTTCAATTAAATGGATTATTTAAAAATTGGTGCTTCATCACTTCCTATAGTTTCAAAGAAGTCCCAGTTTTGATAGGGATGAAAGCACTAAACCATAGTCTTTTTTTATTTTATACTATATTAATAAAGTATTCTTTGGGACTACACCATGGTTTTCTGGTCATTGCTAGATCATCCAACACTAAGTGGGCTTATTTTGATTATTGATGTGGTCTACTGCGCAGTCACATGCTTCTTTTTTCTGGGTGTACCGGATAGAAGCAAGTGGAAAAGCAGGGTGGGGCGAGCAAAAACAACAAGGTAAAAACAGTTAATTACACAGAATATTGGGGTTTATCAAACTTTAAAGAATCAGGACTACAGGTTAAAAGGATGAGTGGACTTTTCAAATTAGAAGAAATAAAATTGAAAATAACAAATGTGGAGAAGATACTGTGTTATGACTACCCATATGGATATATGGACAGCATGGCAATGAGGGGGGGGCAGGAGAGTAGCAAATGTATTTCATAGAGGGCTTCAGACAGCCACAAAGAAAGTGATAACAAGTGGGATTGATCTTCTGGCTGAGACCATACACACTGGGTAATATAAAACATATATGCACCAAACAGGGATGAAGAAGGATTCTACAAATACATTTTTGCAAAGTGGGCAAAGAAAGAAAATCTGAAGTAGAGATAAGAGGGAGGCTGCAATGTCACCACAAAACCAGAAAAAGTTATGTTGTAGTGAAGGATGGAATATAACAAAAAGATGAGTCAAGACCTAGCCCAAGGAACAGCCAAGGGGGGTGGCTGGACATAGGAGGGAAAGGTATCCAGATGAGATGGAATTGTAAAATAGTGTATGTTGTACCTTTAAGAAGCATTTCAAAGTGTGGGCATGTGCATATAAATAGTGCAATTTTGAGAGAACAGCCAGAGTGTTAACATGTATGAGTGCAGTAGTAAATCTGTTTGTAAGTTTATTTAAGTTTAAGTTATTAAGCCTCAATCCTAATGTCTTTGTATGTAATAAAGCTGCTTAAACTGAACCATAAGTGTTCATCTGTTTTATCCTGACCAGATGAGTGACATGGTGCCAGAATGGGATTAAGAGTGAAACTTCTTCAAGCCATGAGGTGCAGAGTTAACGGTGGAGGTATATTGAGCAGGTTGAGTGATATAGTGCTCAAACGATTAAGAAAGGGCAGAAACAAACTTCAGGTAACAAAAAACTCGCATAAATGTTTTATTTTATAAAGAAAACAATATGAAGCATTGGCAAAGCACAAAACACATTATTAATTAAAAGCAAGACAAAAGGCATATTATTAATCAAATGGAAAGCACAAAATGCATTATTAATTAAGCAAATGTTCAAAACCATGATAATTGATAAAGTTATTCAAAATATTTATGAATACATTCGGAACGCCTTCTAATTTGCATAACAAGCATGTTTAAAGTGAAATGAGCACAAGAAAAGCACAATGAGCATGTTCAAAGTCAAACAAGCATAACGAGTACGATAAAAAGGCAAAGTAAGTGCAGAAAAGCAAAGCAGCTGCATTTTTCAAGTAAACAACTGTTTTTTGATACGTACACTATTTTGCATTGACTAAAGCTGTTCAGAGTATAACCAGAGTTGGTCAAAGTATCTCAGAGTGTGCAAAGTATTTGCAGTGTGTACTTTATTAAAGCACAATTATTTCAAAGAGTTTACTGTGTGCAAAGTGCAGTTATTTCACAAAGTGCAGCCAGAATACAGTCATTTTGAAAAGTTTCTTGGGCTGTGAACATTTTATTTGCAGAGTACAGTCATTTCAACATTTTCCTTACACTGTATAGAGTTAATTTGCAAAGTACAGCCATTCTGAGAAGGTTCTTGTGCTGTGTACAGTTTAATTGCAAAGTGCAGTCATTTTTGAAGTGTTTCTTACATTGATAAGGGGTAGTTTCAGAAAATACAGTCATTTCAAAGTGTTCTTGTGCTACAGAAACTTATTTCATAAAGTGCAGTTATTTTGAAGAGTCAATTGTGCTGTTGAGCATAGTTACAAGTTCTGGCATAAATTTCTGGTGTGTATGTTTGTGTGCTCATACTTAATTCCAAGGGTCTTTATTACTGTGTGTTGGCATGGCAGAGACATTTCGCAGACCCAGTCCACTTGTGTTTGATCATAGTATTGCAGAGAATTTGAGGGTATTTGAGTAAGAATACGAGATTTTCATGCAAACAGCTTTTTCTGAGAAAGATGCATATACAAGGACATTTGTTCTGCTTAATCTAGTGGGGTAAGAAGCCATTAAAAGAGAGCATTCATTTGTTTATGCACCAGCAGTATATGCAGGAGAAGGGGAAAACCGCAATATTGTTGTACAAGCTGAATCAAAAGAGGACCCTGAGTGCTTGACACATAAATTTAGAGAAATCTCTAACCTCCCCCAGACAAATGTTACATTGAAGATGCACTTATTTTATACAAGACACCAAAAGCCAGGAGAAACGTTTTCAGCTTACATTACTGGCTTGAGAATCAAAGCTAAAATATGCAGGTTTGGTGATTTGAAAGATGAGTTGATAAAAGACAGGCTTGCATGTGGTGTTAATAATGCTGCTGTGAGAAAGATTTTGTTCTGAGACAGTGATTTAATGTTGAGCAAAGCCTTAGAGATTTGTCACATACACAAGCTTACAGAAAGGCATGCAGATATGCTTACAAGTGATAAGAGCATGGGTTCAACAGCCTCTAGAGAAAGCATAGACAGCATGCAGCACATGGCTAAAAGAAACAGACCCAAGCACATGGTAGCTGCAACCAATGCAGGATTTCCAGGGAGAGCCCGTACCTTTCCAGTAATTTCTAAGATTAGCTCAGTAAAATGGATATGCTCAGTGCTGCATAAGGGTGAGTCAGCAAAATCCAAGTCAAGCCTCATTGTTAACTGTCATAATTATAGTGCCAATCATGAGTCCAAAAGAGAAAAGTACTTAGCATTTGGTCAGCAATGCCACAAGTGTAAACAATGGAACCACTTTCAAAAGCTTTGTAAATCAAGTAATCCACAATCAGTTATTAAGAAAGGTCACTCAAAAGGGCAAGTTGATCACATAGAAAGCTGCAACTCTACTTTCTGTGTAGATGTATCTAAGGTTGCCACCTTTCTATTGTGCCAGTTCCTGAGAAACAAGCCCCGCCCCATGCATAATCACACCACACCCATTCAATTTAATAGCCATTCCCCTTTGCTGTAGCACTCTTCAGCACAAGTCTTGAATATTACATACAGTTGCCACTAAATAGAAAAATATGCAATGAGTCAGAAGTAAAAAAAAAAAAAAAAAAAAAAAAACTTTATTTAGCAGTGCTTCATTCAAGGGTTTACTACACACAACAGTACAACACTACACAATGCATCAAAATGACCACTAGATGAAACGAGCATTGGAAAACTAACCCTTCAGCATAAGTCTAATATCACATGTAGGTAGTACTAAAAAGGAAAAACTACAATTACTTAGATATAAAAAAATAGCAGTAATTCACTCAAAGCAGTGCATTAAGGGTTCACTACACACATGACAGTACATCAAAAGTGACACCACTGGATGAAAAGAAAAGCAATTGTATAAGGTGTCTTCACAATTTTGCCAGAAATCATTGCTTATACTTAAAGCTATATTTTGCATTTGATCTTGCAACCTCAAGTAATGGCTGGTTATTTTTCACAAATGAAAAAAACTGTGAATAACTCATATTAAAATTTAGCTTGACCTGCAACTCTTCTTTCAAAAGAGACACAATCATTCTATTTCTTGTATCAGTCCATGCATTCCCCATAAGTGAAAAAACCCTTTCCACAAAGCTATTTCTGGGGGGGATTGAAAGGGAAAACTGCACCATTTTGTAAAGCATTTTGCAGTCTAGAGATTTACTAAAAAAATCAACCAGCGATCACTTACAGATGCCTCCATCATCTGTAACAGGGCTGGCAATGCAGCAGTTAAAGTGCAGTAGTCTGAGTAAAGTGCTTCACTGTCCACATCCAATTTGAAAATGTCTACAACTGCACGCTGTTCTGGCCAAGTTACAGGATGTTGGAGTCTGAGGACCTGCATAGCTTTAAAGGGACTGTTATCATAGTCAAACCACTTCTGTAGGTAACAAAGTGCTTTACTGTAAAAATCACAGAAGGTCCTACAGACCTGCTGTGCAACAGCTGGAGTAAAGTGCTGTAAGGCAGATGAAACTTTAGCACCAAAGAATTGGTCATCTAGCCTTCTCTGCAACTCATCTTTTAGACTTTTCATCACTGTGTACAATTCAGGAGCAGAGAGAGTGTTACTTTCAAGCTTTGCTATAGACTTGTGGAATACCTGCAGAATGTAGTGCATGAAATGTAAGTAGCACTCTGACTCCGAAATATCTCCACTGATCCCATCTTCATCGGCCTCCACAAATCTCCAGATAAGGGGGTGATGGTCCTCAGGCCTTTGACTAATAAAATAACTTTTAATAGCAGGCCAGCATTCTATCAGCCTCGCCACAGCTGGGAACAAAGACAGCCACCTTGTTACAACATGCTGCATGATTTCCTTAAAGTCCTGGTCTAAGAAAGAATAGAAGCCTTTCAACAGTGCCATTTTTTAGCATATGCTGAAAACTCACTATGTACTTTCAAAACCAGAGTCTCCACATCAAACCTTGCAAGGGACTTGCTTGCATGCTTGGTAGAGTTATGTATTACGTGGCATAAACAGTTTGCTGCAATGATGTGAGGCACCTCAGATTTCAAACTTTTAAAAACAGATCTGTGCTTTCCATAATTAACAGAGGCATTGTCTGCAGCATAGCTAGCAATGTTTTGTACTTTGAGTTCTTTCTGCACAAGGATGTCCTTTAGTCTTGTAAAAATGCATTTGGCACTTTCATTATGATCCTCGTAGAAATCCAGAAGTTTCTGCTGGGTGCCATGGGTGTGAGTGAAGTACTGAATAACCAAAGGGAACATTTTTCTGTTCCCTTTATTGGATGCATCTGATCCTATTGAGAAATAGGAATTGCCAGGTTCCTGCAGACAGAGCTCCTCTGAATGAGGTGCAAGTACATTCATTACAATACTCTCAGATTTGGTCTTCCCACAGCTGAATTTTGAAGCCAGCATAGAATCAGGGAAAACTGTCGGTGCCAGCTTACCTCCACAGTTCATAGATACATATGAGTGACCGTGTTTCACTCCATGATAGACTGCTGTCACTTCAGCTGCAGTCACTTTGGAAGCTTTTCTGGTTGCACTACGTGGCTGAATAAACTTTGTCATTACAAGGTTCTGCCTCTACAGCTGAAGGCTTTGCTGATGTTTGTCTGACTTCTGATGGCTTTTCAGTGCCTTTTCCCCATCCCATTTTACAGTGAAAGTTGCTCCACAGGATGTGCACTTTGGCATGGCACCTGCATTTGGAACAGGTCGCACCCATAAGTAGCTTTGCTCCCACACCTTATTATAACTGCAGAAAAACTTCTTAGGAGACATGCTGATCCATTGACCTTTTCCTAAGCATGACTCATGCAGGATCCTTACTCAACACGACTACAATAAACTAAAACAGCTGTTAATACAAAATCAAAACAGTATTATGTGACTAAAATCAGTGCCTGGTGGGGCCTGTGTCAGTCACTAGCCAGTACCCAGCGTTTCTTACATTCACATGTGAATCTCCAGACATAAGGAAAAAAAAAACACGTGAAAAAGAGAGACTCGACATGAAAAATGAACAGTAAAGGTTAGGCAATGAAAGGCAGAAGCAACTCCTGTCTGAGGGACATTCTGCAACTGTTACACACTTGAACCTGGTTTGAGAGCAGAATATGCACAGAAGGCATTCAACTGTGTATAAAACCTATGGGTCAGACACTAAAGCAATATCCCAAGACCCTCTACTGTTGTGCAGAGCCCAATGCAAAGTTATCCAGCTGAGTCTGGACACAGCAACAAAGTTCAGGCATACCGCATACCATGGACTGACAAGATCAGGGCGAAATACATGGTAGCTCAGCAATCATACCTTCTGGCTACAACTGTAATAACTTATGTAGTGACAAACCAGACATAGTGTGGGCCGACATGATGATAAAGACAAAATACATAGCTCAGCAATCATAATACCCTCTGGCTGCAACAGTAATAACTTGTGTAAAGACGTCTCAAAAATCAGATTTTAAAATACTGCAATCCTAGAACAAGCCATGCATTTCCTTAAAGATAGAAGCCTAACAAATATTTAGTGACTTCACCCCTCTGTCATTTGGTAGAAATACACACAATATGAGAACAATGAGGCAAAATCTGTCCATTTTATTCTAAACATCACAATACCTTTCAACCTAGGCAAGAAATCAACACTAGGCTGTGATAGAGACACAGAAATGGTAGAGTCTTAAGTGTTAGAATAACAGTTTTTACTCTGATATTTCCTAAACGATATGAAGTTTAATATCCACAAATGCTTTTAAGCCATACCTTAGGACAAGAAGGTGGAACATAAAAGACAATTAAAATGCCACTATGAATCACAGACTATTTCGAAAGACAATAGTCAGTGCTATATTCAAACATAGGCACTAGAATAAAAAATTTCCATAATATACGGCTTAAAATTGCGCAGCCGTAATTGCTTGCAGCAAGCACACCTGGCCGGTTATCAATATTTGATCACAATAAATACAGGAGCATCAGCAGACTAAACATTGCAAGAAGCTTGACAATGCATCAATAGATATTCATTTAAAACTTACTCTATGTGGTGACCCACCACTACAGGAGCCTTAATGCTCAGCACTGGCAACAGTGGGGCATGTTAACAGAGGATGACAAAACCCCACATGAAGTGCAATTTCCCTTAACAGCACAGAGACCACAGTCAACTTGGGGCTGGTTTCTCCCCCTTTCTCTACTCCAGACACCCAATAACACTGTCAGAACTATAGAGTTGAGCAGAGTGGCCACGTGAAGACCTCCAGCAATCTATTTGTGCAGCCAAGGCTTTGGGCCCCCACTCAAGCAACTGACACACTATGAGGTTGGATTTACACACACACACACACACACACACACACACACACACACACACACACACACACACACACACACACACACACACACACACACACGGGAAAGGCTGGCACAGGTTTACTCATTGCCACCCACTCCTTATGAGTTACTTTAAGGCCCTAACAAAGTGTGCCCAATCTTACTTTGCAATAGTAATATTAACACAAATTGGTAGGTTGACAAATGGCTAGAGTGGCCCCCATAGTCACTAAATAAATATGCAAGCACTCTCAAAACTTAAATATCTCTATGCCACAATGAAAGGTTTAAGTATATTTACTAATAAAAGAAAATATTCTGTATATATTCACTGTGACATCAAAGTTCAAAACCACATGAAATATTTCAAGCACTGACAGTCTCAAAGAAAAACAGCTAAACTAAGCCTTACTATATAACCAAGACAGTACACCCTAGAAATAAAAGCACAGATTGACTTAACTTTTCTGCCTTGCTTCATAGGAATCCCCAGTAGTATGCTCGCATTCCCCTCAGCAAAAGTTACATCCTGTGTCTTGGTCAACCTCCAATCAACCCAAGGCTATCTCGTTGCCCTGCACTATGGGACACTGCATCGGTGGAACACTAAAGTGCTTCCAGCTACACTAGTTCCCCTCAGCAAAAGTTACATCCTGTGTCTTGCCCAACCTCCAATCAACCCAAGGCTGTCTCGTTGCCCTGCACTGTGGGACCCTGCGTCAGTGGAACACTAAAGTGCTTTCAGCTACACTATTGTATGTTAGAGTTGTATTTAATCTGTCCTCCAAACTGAAGACTTATTCCCCTTTCACTGTACGCGTGCACACAACTGGTCCCCCCCATTTCTCTCTTCCTATAGTACTCCTAGGTAAATTACTTAAAACTACTTTCTCTTGGAAAAAGTTTACCTATGTACCTGCAGCCCACACTTATTTTGTTTTTCCCTGCAGAAGTGGTGGTCCTTTTCACCACTCTGTACTAGATTACACCCTCGTATCTCTCTCATGTTTCTTTATCTAAATCCCGCTTATCTCTTACCCCTCCCCCTGAGCCTCTACCCCCCTCCACACATTATAAGTATACCTAACCTTTGGTGCCGCCATCTTTCTTCTACTTCCCCTCACCTGGCTGCTGTGCGTCCTGCTCCTGTTACTAGGTCCTGTAAGTAATTCTATTGTTTGTATGTACTGTTTTACTTCTGAAATGCATTCTTGAGCATTTATCCGACTGCCTGCATTGTTAACTAACCAGCACCGTCTCTATGATAGCACCATCCAAGCGCTGGTGACCACTGCTAGTATTGACTTTATTTCAGTAATTACTCTTCATCTCCATGCCTACTTTCAAAATAACCTCCAGAAGTGCCTAGCATTTGCGGTACTTATTGCTTAATGCTAGTGACTGTTTGTCTTCAAGTGTCTGAATTCTAGCCACGTACTTTATTTGAGAATCTCCGACTCCAGCCTCAAAATTGTTGCCTACGTTATTAAATGCCTCTGATTGTTAATGCTGCTAGTAGCAACTGTACTTTGTAATTTTTACCTTGCATCTACAAGCCTAAGTATCCAAATAACCTCCCAATGTGCCTAGCATTTGCTGAATTGACTGTTTCATGCTTAGCGACTGTATTTATTTTCAAATGCTGTATTCTAGCTATTCACCTGTTTATTGTTTAGCGACTGTGTTCTTTCAAGAGTTGTATTCTAGCTACTTACCTGATTAATATTTAGCGACTGTGTTTTCTCAAGTGTCATATTCTAGCTACTTACTTCACTTGTAAACCTCTGTTTAATGTTTAGCGACTGTGTTTTCTCAAGTGTCGTATTCTAGCTACTTACTTCACATGTAAATCTCCGACACTAGCCTCAAAATTGTTGCCTATGCTTTATGCCACTGCTTACAACGTGCCTGTATACGCTGATAGCAGCAACTAATTTCATATTGGCCTGGAGTAGTGAAGCTATCTTTGCCTGTTAGCCTCTTTGTTTGCATCAGACATGTTGTGTACGCTGGTTGTAACGACTGACTCCTAAGTTGTTTAAGTGTTCAGAACCTAACTTTGCTTGCTAGCTAGGACAAAATGCTATATTGCTATCGATGGTGTTAAGATATGTTAACTGTAAATGTATAACTATTTTTCCTACTGTCTAATTACTACCTTTTAAGCCTCTTACCTTCTCTCTCTATATATATTTTTACCAGCACTGTGAACCAGTTTGTCCTAGCAACAATCTACCTTCTTACACCCTTCTGGAAGCCTCGGAACACTAGGGCACCAATGAAAAACCCCTACTATCTCCCAAAAAAGTGTGACCTGTAAAAGGCATTGGAAGTATATATTCACATTGACTCAATGTAACTATATGTATGTTAAGTCTTCTAAATTAAAGTTCTTATACTACTTTGTTTAGGCCAACTAAACAGGCAGACTAGCCAGCAGCCAACCCCCCCGCCTTTATTTCTTCTTCCACTGTCTTACCCTTGCATTGCTTCCTCTTTCTCATTCCTTTCCCGTCCCCATCCCCACTAAGATAACAACATTACCACACCAAGTGTGGCCACCAGGTGGCGCTTCATAACCTAACCCTGTAAAGTATTTTTTCCATAACTGTTATCTCTTACTTAATCTTTGTAACTTTCAAAACTTTAGCTTCTCCCCTATTAGTTTCCTACACCACCTCTGTAAGCTACCTGTGGAAAACCCCAGTCACTTTGTTCTTAGTCTCTTCTTACAGTTATCTTCCACCTTTCCCCTTGCCCCAGCCATCCTGCTTTTAGCGACTAACAGTCTTGCATCCTGCCTCTCTTCCTTTCTACCTCTGCATACTGTTCAATCCTTCTCCAACCTTCACACTTACCTGTTGTGTTTCTCTCACTTTTGCTGATTGTCTTCCTCCACATTCTGCTCTATTGTCTATACCCACTCCGTTCACCCTGCAGCCTCACTCCGCTCCCCTACCCTACCCCCAATTCTCACCCACCCCCACTGCTCCTACATTTATAACCCAGAAAACACACCCCCACTCAATTGACACCAAACACACAATTCACTATTTAATACACCCCTCCTATATATCACACCTTACCTTTCCATTACAACACTCTCATACACCACTAACCTATTACAGCTTACTATACTTCCCTAACTTAATCTGACCTACCATTCATCAAACTCCATTATTTACTTCACTGCCTAATTATGTATACAACATTAAAGCCTTCTCAAAGACTATTAATTTTCTTCCTATTTCTCTTAACTCCTCTTATTACATCCTATTTCCTAACCTCCTACAAACAACCTTTACACTCCATTTCCATACTCCCTTCCTCTCAAACCTCATCCCCTATCTCTTCTTCTTCTGTGACATTCCAAAATCCCATCTCCACCTCCAAATACTCCCCAGCTAAATATCACAGACTAATTCATATAAACATTTACAACCTGAAAACTAAAAAACTTGCCTACCACTTACTCTTATACCTTAAACCCAAACATCAAATACTGCACAACATACTTTTAGATGGAGATATTCATCCTAACCCACGACCACAGCACACCCAGACCTTAACTACTGAAGACAATGCCTGCCCTAATACTATACCTTCATACAAATTTACCAACCCTCTTACCATAGCTCACCTAAATATACGTAGTGTTTGTAACAAAATTGCACAACTACATGCACTCCTTGATGTCAACTAATTTGATATCCTCTGTCTATCTGAAACTTGGCTAAAACCCACTATTAAAGACTGTGAAATTACCCCACCAGGCTATAATAGAATTAGACTAGACCGCTCATCCAAAAAGGGAGGAGGAGTAGCTATTCTCTACAAAACACACCTACAAATCAACACCATTAACCTGAACCTCCCCTTAAACAATAATGCCGAACGTGTATGCTCTAAACTTCAAGTAAACAAAAGTAAAGCCATTTACATTATTTGTACTTATCTCCCCCCAGGAAATAACATTAACACATTTGAGAACATTCTCAATTGGCTAGTGTCCAATATCCCACAAGAAACAATAATACTCGGGGACCTAAATATTGATTGGAATCACTGTAACCAGCCTAACCCCACCTCCCATATAAATCTCCATGGCTTTACGCAACTTATTTCAAACCCAACCAGAATTAACAAAAACAACAATAAAGACTCCATCTTGGACTGGATTCTTGTTAATACTCCCCAACAAACCTACTCTGCAGGCACCCTTCCAGGTGATCTAAGCAATCACCTGTTAATCTATGTTAGTAGAAAAAAAGAACAGCATCATTTTTCCGACCTCCTTCCACACATTTCGCACAAAAAAAAAAATTTAACTCAGAGCTCTTTCTCTCACAACTATATCACTGTAACTGGACTCCATTAAAGTCACTACCTCTCAATGATGCTGTACAATACTTCAACTCCTTATTCATATCTATCTTAGACCAGCATGCACCTATTCGCAAGATTAGAACCAAAACCAAGCCCACCCCCTGGCTTAGCAACAACACTAAGCAACTAATCATAACCAGAAACAAATTCTGGGCTAAATGGCGTACTTCCAAAAAACATGCTGACCATCAAACTTTTCGTGAATGTAGGAACAAAACAAAAAAAGCTATACTTTCTGATAAACAAAACTACTACCGTCATCTTCAACAAATATCCAATAAGGAACCTAAAAAGTTTTGGTCCACCATCAATAATCTTCTATCCCCAGGCCAATCAATCACACCCAACCCACAGAACTCAAATCCTGATAACCATGTACAAATAGCTAATGCCTTTAATTCCTACTTCACAGATACTATACAAAACTTGGCTAGTCACCTATCTCCCAAAACCTCAAATCTAAATCCCTTCTCTAAAAATATACCCCCATCATTTCACTTCCTTTCCATCCCTACATCACATATTTCATCACTACTTCAAAAACTAAAACCCTCCACAACCTCTCAAGACAAACTCCCTGCCGAATTTCTACAAATTGGAGCCAAAGCTATTCCTTACCCTATCTCTATACTAATAAATAGATCCATCAATGAAGAAACAGTCCCTGATATCTGGAAAGTATCCCACATCATCCCACTACACAAAGGGGGTAACTCTATCGATCTATCCAACTATCGTCCCATTGCCTTGTTATCTCCTCTTGCCAAAATTTTAGAAAAATGTATCCACAAACAATTCCTAAACCATCTTATCCATAACAACCTACTTGCTGACTGTCAACATGGCTTTAGACCATCCCACAGTACCACCACTGCTCTGCTTTCTTTCACAAACACCATTAACACTAACCGCAATTCAAACAGCCTTTCTTCTGCTCTATTTATTGACTTATCCAAAGCCTTTGACATGGTGAACCACAAAATGCTTCTACATATTCTCAAGTCTCTTTCACTTGATCCTAATAGTATAACTTGGTTTAAATCTTACCTCAAAAAACGTCAACAAGCTGTAATCTGGAAAAACTCACTATCTGACCACCTTCCTATTTCCCTAGGTGTCCCACAAGGCTCAATCTTAGGTCCTCTTCTTTTTTCCATCTTCATCAATGACCTCCAAACTGCTATCCCTTTCTCTATATGCATCCAATATGCAGATGACTCCACTATTATCTGCACAGCTACCTCTCAGGCTGAACTTCAGTCCCTTACACAAAAAGCCTTTAACACAGTTGAACAATGGTTCTCCCAACGCTGCCTCCTACTCAACCCAAAGAAAACAAAACTTCTACTCTTCTCACCAACACGCAACTTATCCCCCCTACAGTTCTCTCTTACCTCCAACAATAATATCAGTATCACTCCAGATACCTCCACAAAACTACTAGGTATTACAATTGACAATAAACTCAATTTTGAAAATCACATTAACTCTACTATAAAAACTGTGAACAAAAAAATAGGAACCCTATATAGAATAAAACCATTTCTTACCCCAGCTACAAGAATCACCCTAGCCAAGACCCATTTAATCTCTACTCTACTCTATGCATGTCCCATCTACACCAACCTGTCAAAAAAAAACCTAAATAAACTAGTTACATCCTACAACAACATAGCTAGATTTGCAACCGGATCTCCTTTTAGGACCTATCACTGCACTAACCTAAAACAACTTGGCTGGCTTGAACTTCCTAATCAGATCAAACTACAACTTATTATAACCCACAAAACCCTGTACCAACCTACCAAAACTCCTATACTCACTAGCCTCATTACCCCGGACTACAACCTGAAACATCTACGCTCCTCTAATAAACTACTGATAAAAAGGTCTATACCCAATAACTCTGCTGGAGATTGCTTATTCTCCAACTCAGTTGGGAAACACTGGAACAATCTACCCGCTGATATTACATCCCTGACTTCTCCTCCTCTCTTCAAGAAAAATATCAAACTGTACCTTAATAATAAATGGCTCTGCCCATGTATAAACCCAGACTAGCCTGCTCATCTGTCTCCTATCTCTCTTTTCCTCTCCCCTTCTCTACCCAACTACCTCAATAATAATTGGCTCTACCCCTGTAGAAACCCAGACTAGCCTGCTCATCTATCTCCTATCTCACCTTCCCTCTCCCCTTCTCTACCCAACTCCCCAATAGCTTGTTTTCCTAAGTTCCACGACTATACATTAAGACACGGAACTTACCCCGTGAACAGCACTCACTCATCTTAACTTTATCTCCTCTCTTCTTAGGTATTTTTCTCTCACCACTCCTTCTTATAACAACTTTTAAAGCTGTTAGAAAACTATGTACTCCTCTACTCATCCTATTATATATTTGATATCTGTCCTATCTTTACTTCACAGCTATATCTCTTTATCCTTTCCTTTATATTTCACCACCTTCATAATATTTTACTTTACACAAAAAAAAATTAAAAAAAAAAAAATAAAATTTTTTTTGACTATTTTGTTTTTTCTAATTGCTACTCATGCTTATTGTTTCTTTGCTTATCATAACATTATACAACCTGTTATTATGAACTATGTATGTTCTATGTATTACAACCTGGAGCTTTTCTCCCTGGGCCTCTACTGAAAAAGGACATATATCCAGTTAGACTAGCCCGGTCAACAAATGTAAAATAAATAAATAAATAAAATAAATAACATTTGTAGTTATTACGAAAATACTGCACCACACTGACCTGGAATTAACTTAGCTTGATTTCTCTGTTTTCTTTCTAGCAACTGGCTTAGTCCAGTTTTTCTGACTCACAACCTTGCATTACTTTCTGTCTACCCCTTCCCCCACCTTGAACCTGCACACCTCCCCTCCCACTCCTGCTTAATTACAGAGGTCTCAAAAAACCTGATGTAGAAAGGCATCATCTTTTGACTTAACTTTTCTGCCTTGCTTCATAGGAATCCCCAGTAATGTGCTCACATGTAAGTACACTAACTATATTCTACTAAACTGCTACTGCCCTGTTTACAGCTCCTATCCCCTGTCAACCCTCTGCATCCTTCTAATTTCACACACAGTGTCTTATGCCAGGGTCTCCTTACCTCTGAGCTAGTTCTCAGCTTCACTGATAACTTACTGCTGGCTTTCTTCCTCCTCCTTGGCTGTACCTGCTCCTTTCACCCCGTGGGCTCACTCTGCTCCCCTACCCTGCCCCCAATTCCCATCTGCTAACATTTACAAAATTTACTAGTAGCTGTGCTGGTAGTATCTCTATTCCCTTTGCCACACACGTTTGAAAATTCTACATCTTTTCCAGATTAAATTCCACCACTTACATCTGAGAAAAGCAGCAGGGTTCCTTTGACAGTTTCACAGGCTGAACAGGCAGGCAGGACACAGGCTAACACCGTGCAGAGGCGGAGCAGCAGAGCAAGCAGCAGGCATGGAAAAAAGGGCTCGCAAACACCACCTTATGCAGGCTGCAGCAGAGGCTAGAGCAGTAAAAGTATGCACCACCATGGCACAGCACCATCCTTCCCTTCTAGCAAGCAAGCAGCAGGTCTCCTGAGTCCCAATTTCAGTAACTGTCCAGCAGGCAAGAGCACCACATAAGAAGAAGAAGCAAGACCACCAGTCCACCAAACACAAACAGCTGAAGTTCCGATTTGTGAATCTGAAGTAAAGAGCTGAAGAGCCGTACAATTCAACAAGCGAGGGAAGAAAATCTCAGTCCTCCTTCACCTTTTAAAAAAAAAAAAAAAGACAATGCATACCTCAAAGCCCCGCTTTTTATTCTTTAATTCTCCCGGGTTTTAGTGGGCATCTACTAGCTAGTGTAATTATTGATTGGCTGCTTGCTGCATGAGCGTGTTGATTGGCTGTTCCCCAATGCAGCTAGCAGCCAATCACTCAAGACGGCAATGTAATTTTTTCATCAGGATACAGACTCACTGATGAAGGACTTCAGTTCTGGAGTCTTAGAGTGAGAACTGGGAAACTGCAGTGCTGCATTAATTTCCGGACACTCCGGAAAAAAAACGGACGGGTGGCAACGCTAGTTGCATCAGTGGTTGGTGAAAAGGTTAGTGTAGTGGATTTGTTGGCAAAATACAAAGTGTTTTGTACTGTACTGATCAATGGTAAACCCACAGAGGTCAAAGCAGACACTGGTTCAAAGTGCAATGCTATGTCAGCAGAAACATTTGCTAAAGTAAGAGCTGGTGAACAACTTCATTTGGCCAATTGTGTGAAGCTTGTTGCTTATGGAGGTGAAGAGATTCAAACCGAAGGCTCAGTAATGCTTTCATGCTATTCAGTTGGGGACAGTTACAGCTTGCAATTTTATGCAGTCAAAAGACCTGTACAGTCATTATTAGGTCTCAGAGACAGTTTAAGAATGAAACTGTTTTCCTTTACCAAAGAAGTCCATCACATAAGCACTTGTCCTAGTTCCATTTTCACCAATGCTATTTTCTCAGAGTATGCTGATATTTTTGAAGACAAGCTAGGTAAACTTCCAGTTGTCTACTCCATGAAATTAGACCCAGAGGTCAGTCCAGTGGTCAGACCAGTGAGAAGACCTCCAATAGCTCTGCAGGACAGAGTCAAAGTCCAGTTAGATAAGATGATGCAGCAAGGTGTTATTTGTCTGGTTACAGAACCAGCTGAATGTGTGTCTTCCATGGTAGTTACTCATAAGGAAAGCTCGGATGAAATCAGAATATGTATTAATCCAAAAGACTTATACAAAGCATTAAAGAGACCCCACCATCCCATGTGCACAGTCGAGGAAGTTGCTATCTTTATGCCAAATGCCACTGTTGTTTCTGTCTTAGATGCAAAGAGTTCATTTTGGCAAGTAATGCTTGATCACAAATCATCACTACTGACTACACTCAGCACACCATTTGGTAGTTACAAATTTTGCAGAATGCCTTTTGGAATAAATTTTGCCAGTGAAGTCTTTTAGCGTGCAATGGAGTAAATTATTTTGGGTTATCTGTGTGCTACAATAGTGGGTGATTTTCTTGTTGGAGGCAATGGTGAAGAAGATCATGACAGGAACTTCAGGAAAGTTCTGGAAAGATCACATGAATGAATCTAAAGCTCAATCCTCTGAAATGTAAATTCAGGCTACCAGAAGTTACTTATATAGGTCATTTATTTATCATTTCAGGCTTACGACCAGATCCTTCCAAACAGATATTCTTGAGATGCCAGCTCCAGACAATGTCCAAGCCTTACAGCATTTTCTTGGCATGGTTAACTATTTGGGCAAGTTTATAGCAGACTATAGTGAATTATTAATGCCCTTAAGAGAGCTGATATGCAAAACGTTTACCTGGTCATGGCTAGAAAAACACTAAATAGCCTTTCATGACTTAAAAAAGAAAATTGCCAGTCCCCCTACGTTAAGATATTATGATATCCACAAATCTGTAATTCTTTCCTGTGATGCTTCAAATGTTGGTCTTGTTGCAGTTATCCTTCAAGAGTGAAGACCAGTAGCCTATGCATTTAGAACTCTTAGCCAAACTGAAATGCAGTATGCTCAAATTGAGAAATAACGTTTGGCAATTGTATTCACATGTTCAAAGTTCCATGATTATATTTATGGCCGAGCTATCCAGATTAAGACTGATCATCAGCCTCTAGTCACAATTTTACAGATGCTCATGTATACAGCTCCAGCAAGACTACAAAGAATGATGCTTAGATTACAAAAGTACAACTTCAAAATTGTCTATACAAAAAGTAAACTTCTTTATATTGCTGATACCTTTTCCAAATGACCCAGAAATGCCACAAAAAAAGCTTGATGAAGAAAATTTGGCATGTAAGTTCATAATTTTTCTGCCACAAGACTTGATTAGCTAAGGGATCATACAAAGGCTGATCTAATTTTGCAAAAGCTTAACCACTTCATCAATGCTGGATGGCCATCAAAGCAATCTTGTGTACCAACAGAAGTGCAACCTTATTTTCTTTAGACAGATGAGATGTTGATGGAAGATGGTATGATTTTCAAAGGTCCTAAAGTTGTCATTCCTACTTCCTTACAACATGACTACATCCAGATTTTGCATCGCAGCCACCCAGGTTCTGAATCTACCAAAAGAAGGGCAAAAGGACTAGTATTTTGATCTTCTCTATCAAAAGATATCAAAGTACTGTCGTCTTGTTCAGTATGCAATAGTACTAAACTGCATTTACAAAAAGAGCCACTTCATCCAAGCCAGATTCTTGAACTATCTTGGTTAACAGCAGCCACTGACATATCTGAGTGGAACAGTCAACATTACTTAGTGTTGGTAGACTCTTATTCAAACTGGTCTGCTAGTGATCTGCTTCCTAACCTAACATCCAGTACTGTCATTACTAAGTTGAAACAACATTTCTCAGTCCATGGTAGCCCACAGAAAGATAAATCTGACAACGGTGCTTAATTTACCAGTCAGCTATTTCAGAAATTTGCAAAAGAGTGGGACTTTATCCATGTTACTAATAGTCCTGAGTACACACAGTCAGACGGTCTAGCTGAACATGCAGTACAAAGTGCAAAGCAATTCCTAGAGAGGTCAAATTCAAGACAACATGTTTTCTTGAATTTGCTTTATATCAGAACTATACCCCATGGTAATTTACTTGGCTCACCTGCTAAGAGACTTCTGTCTAGGCAAACCAGAACAACCTTGCTTATCAGTTTCAGTTTATTGGTGCCTAATCAAAGCCCAACTATTCAAAAAGCGCTCGTTCCAGAAGTCCCACTATGACAAAACAAGCAGATTTCTTCATCCATTGAAAGACGGAGAGATAGTGAGGATGCAAACAGTGAAAGATTTTGATCAATTTGGTCAAGTGAGAGGTATATCTGCTGAGCCGATGTCCTACTTAGTGGAATCTGATGGTATAGAATACAGAAGAACTCAAAGGCATCTTCTTCCAGTGTCTGATTGAAATCATAGCATCATACCTGTGATACAGACTCTAGATCTCTGAGCAATCCAGATGATGTTCCTGTTGAAGGACGTCTCCGTACCTATTCCTGATGATGTCCCAGATATCCCTGAAGTTGAACATTCATTAAAGAGAGTCCCTGTTGCTAAACCCAGTCCTAGTTTTTATGTCACATCATAAAATACACAGCAACCTGGACATGATAGTTTCATTTGTAATTAGTTCTGTATAATTGCACGTGAAAGGATTATTTCAGCACAACTGCATGTCAATGATTGTTGTCATTATTACTATGCATGACCTATTTCTCATAAAGGGAGGATGTAGAACAGTGTGTGTTGTACTTTTAAGAAACATTTCAAAGTGAGCGCATGGTCATATAAATAGAGAGCATGTGCAGGCAGCAGTGCCATTTTGAGAGAACAGCCAGAGTGTTAACAAGTATGAGTGCAGTAGTCAATCTGTTAGTAAGTTAGTTTAAGTTTTAGTTACTAAGCCTCAGTCCTGATGTGTTTGTATATAATAAAGCTGCTTAAACTGAACCCACAACTGTTCATCATTTTATCCTAATCAGATGAGCAACATGAATAACCCTTTACAGGAAACTTTCTGGCACAGGCAAGTATGTTAGACAGCTTCTAAGTTTAGGAAAACCTAATAGAAATAATGGAAGAGATCCAGCTACAGATTGTGCAGCAGTGAGACTTATGGTAAGTTTGTAGGAAGAGACAACAATGTAAAGAGGGTGGGGTGGAATAGCTATAAATGGAAGGAGAAAGAGGAGATGAAAACACTGCTCAGACTAATAAAAGATGTCAATATATGACAATATGAAAGGTGAAGGCAAACTGGAACAATGCTGGTAGGATAGGATCAAGGTCTGTATCGGAGAAAACTGATGAGTGCAGAAAGAAATAAGATGCAAAAGGAAGGAAGGGTAATTGAGGAGCTAGAAAAAGTAAGATGAAGCTGGAAGAAATAAAAGTAGAAAGGAAGCACTACAGATCTGAGAAAAAGCAATAAGAATGGAAGTAGAGTGAAACTGCTATGGAGCAAGAAATCCAACAATAGAAATGGAGGGACCACTGGTGGGTAGTTGGGTAGGCACAAAGGAGAGTATTAGCCAGTAATGCAAGACAAAGAAGGCAGGGGGGGTACAGAGGATAATGGAGAATATTAAAAGAGCATGAGCTAATCGGGGAAAGATTCAAATAATACTACAGAGAGAGTGACAAACAGCAGGAATGGGCAGGAGTCTTAGAATGGAACTGGGGAAAGATTGTAGAGGGATATACATTGAAGGACAAACAAAGACACAAAATGAATGCAGAGGTGACAAGGTGTGAGATAAGGAAAGCAATATGAAAAATAAAATAGACGAAAGCTGAAAGGTCAGTTAGAGTCTGCAAATAGCAAGTGGAACACATGTAGAAAGACCTAGAGGAGGAGGACTACAACAGAACACCGGATCTGGTCAAAATACCTAAAAATAAGAGGAGAACCAAGATGGCCATGACACCTTAAAGAGGGAGGAAAAACAGATGAACTGGAAAATTATAGGCCTATCTTTGTTAGATATATATTTAGAGATTTATAAATGCACGTACATCTGTTTGCTAGTTAGATGGACATACACATCTGTTGCTATAATATATGTAGGAATAATATAGTCAGTTAGATGCATACATTTCTGTTTACTAGCATACATATATAAAAGAGTTAAACAGTTCCCAGCTAAAAATGATGGTATTCATCTTTAAATGTAACAAAAAAGTCTGCTACAGCTTGAGAAAAATGCTGATAAGGATAAGCTGAATGTTCAATGTTTAATGCAAGCTTTAAGGATTACAGATAAGAAATTCCTGAGACACAGATGCGAGGAAGGAATCAAGTTGGAGGCAAGAACAACTTACTGAACTGTCACATAATTCACCTTGAAACAAGAACACAAAGGAGCTTATTAACAGAATGCATGACATCATCAAATGACTGCTTTCACTCGCAAACATTCTCAAACAAGAAAGACTCCCCAAAAGTTTAATAAACAGATTGTATGACATCAGAAAATACCAAAGTAATGACTTTGAGAGTTCCCAAAAGACTGCTTTTGTAAGAATGCATATATGTGAGATCTGATATGATTTCTTGTGAGATTTGCTTACTGGATAACATCTTTCATGCTGTATGAGAAGCAAACCTGAAGACATTAAAGCTGTAAACTGTACAATGTTGTACATATTGTCTGTTATATAGACAAATTATTTAGTTCTGGACAAGAAAAATAATAATAATATACTGCTGAGAAGGTTAATAATCTGCAAAGCTTATATGCACTAACCAGACTTTGTTTTTACATGGCACTAAGACTGGGCACTAACACCAAAGCTGCAGTTGGCAGTATCAGTAAGTAAGACAAGACTGGAATCATTCAATCATTTTAAATAACTTTTCAATCTTTTTGAGTAATGCAGATATTAAGATTATGGCAAATGTATTGGCAGGAAGACTTGGTGAAATTTTGCCAAAGAATAACATAGGAAGGGCAAAATGACTTTGTGAAGGGAGACAAAGGCAGAAAAATGGTGGTACCTGCTGTCATTTCTGTACTGGGAGGAACAGAAGCAGCAAAGAAGGAAAGGAAAGGAAAGGAAAGGAAAGGAAAGGAAAGGAAAGATTACATTAGATTGTACTCCTTGATCTGCAGAAGACATTAGATATGGAGAAGTGGGAATTCCTATGGAAGGCACTGCAGCAAAGGCAGTTACAGGAAGAGTTCATGCTTTGGATACAGACCATGTACCAAGGCCTAGACAATGAAATAATCATAAATGATGGAGCATCTTAGAAGACAAAAAAGACAGGGGATCCAAATTGGGGTTCCTACTCACCCTTGGATTGTTAATGCTTCTGATTGAGGAGCTGTAAGTGGAAGCCAGAAAGAATTTAGCAATGTGTGAAGAAAAGCAGAGGATACAATCTCAGTTTGTGCTATATGGAGATGACTGCATGTTACTGTCAGAGGATATGGCTGCAACAATGGTGGAGATGATTTCATGTTACCGTCAGATGATATGGCTCCAGCAATGGGAACTATAACAGAGTTATTTGAGAAGTTTAAAGATGCATCAGGACTCAAGTGCAACAACAAAAACACAGGCATAGTAAGATAAGGAAAACAGAAGGGGAAATGCAAAATAGGTGAGGAAAAAAAGGCAGAGTTCCTCAACTGCCTAGCGCTCTATGTTGGAAATACATTGAGAGAGACAGTAAGAAAAAATTAAAGGAAGTTAAAAAATATAAGGGTTACTGTTCAAAGTGAGAGGAAGAAGACATATACTGTTTGGAGGAATTTGTGCAGCAATGATGATGATACTACCAATAAACCTCCACCCACTCCGCAACATACAAATAGTCCCTAGGGACAAAAGGCTAAAAAATGAAAAAGGCATAAAGGGCTGGGTCAATAAATGTAAGGAGGGAATACTGAGCTGGGAAAAGGTGAGAAAAAATAGGAAATGGGAGGATAGGGGCCCCACATATCCTGACATATGCACTGACATGTAATATTATTTGCTGGATAAAAACAGAAGAGAAAGAGGTTAATCAAAAGAAGGTGAGCAAGAGAGAAACATGGAGAAGCTTACTAAGGGGCAGGAATGAAAGATCACATAAAGATCTGGGGTAAACATAGAGAAGAAAAACAAAGACATTAGTAGGAAAAGTGGAAAACCTCAACAGGAAGATTTGGAATGAAAGAAAAGAAGGGTATGGAAAGATTCAAAACAATGGAGGATTTGATACTGAAATATAGAATACCAGAGACCCAATGGTAAAACTATTTTGTAAGCAGGGAGGCATGGGAAAATAATATATAGAGGGCAACAGGAGAAAGGAACAGGCAGAAAGGTATTGCCAAAGGAGAGAGGATCATAATCTAAAGGAAATGGAAGAGTTTAGAGAGCCAAAGGGCCAAACAGATCGATGAAGCCTTAAGGGAAAAAAGGGACAAGGTTAAAGATGAAAGAACGAAAACAAATTAGTGAAGGTAGGGGTAGGATGGAAGAGAACTGCAGGACACTACCAGAAGACAACTCAGGCAGAGAGGTACATGCAGAAAGGACACTGAGCAGAAGATTGAAACCTATGAATGCTGCATAAATGGTATCTAACACCCATGACATTGTAACAAAAGCAGAATGGAGGATAGTAGAAGTTGGAGAAGTTAGTAGCAAGAGGCAGGAATTATTTACTTATTCTGGAATAGTAGGGGGGGCACAAGACATCTGGATGCAGGCACAACCAAAAAAAAAAACTCAAAGCAACCTTAAAGTGTTACTGCTCAGTGCTAGTAGCCATAACAAGAACCACCACATGCTACAAACTCTCCTCACTCTGGAGATTGTAGAGATTTGTGCTGTTAATGAGATTTGATTTAAAGATACAGAGAGTACTCTGGCAGTGCAAGGGTACAGTACCTTCTACACATTTAGACCAAAAGCATCACTGACAGGGACTAAAGGTGTTAATGTATCATTCTACATTAGCAACAAATACAACTCCAGAGTGGTTAAACAGGATGATGCCCTGGAGTTCATCCATGCCCAAGTCTCCATAGACAAGGTTTCTTTCCATGTCTTGGCTGACTACAGGTCACCCCTATGACCCACAAAGTGCACACCTTGTGCCAAGACATACTAGAGGTATTCACCTTCCAACCAAATACCCTATTCATAACAGACTTTAATTACCAATTACCAAATATTTTCTATACTTTATCAAGATAAACACTGTGGACCAGATAGTGTGTACCCAACCAGAGGATTATATTATATTGAGCCTAGTAATTACCAACATGGGAGACCATTACACACTCCCATGTCATGATGTCCTTATGACGCTATCATAGTCCATGTGGGTGTAAATTACCTGAGACATACCTCTCTAGACTATATGAAAAGAGACATCATGGAGGTCTTGGAATATGTGTCCCTAGCTGGTATGAGCCTAGAGGTAATCAGCATTTTACCTTCTCCAAGGATGATGCTACAATATGAACAGAAGATGACTGACTTTAATAATTGCCTTAGTTTTTGGTGTTATTCTAAGGGAGTGCAATATTTGTCATCATGGAAGGAGATGGTAAACAGAACATGCTGCTTTGCCAGGGATGGTCTGCAATTCTCCCTTCTAGGCTTTCGACAGTTAGCTAAAATATTGTCTTCCCCATAATACCTTTGCAAAGTTTAGGTTAATAGCTCCACACAAACACACCTAATTTATAGCACACAGAAGAAAATTGACAACTTGCATGCTCTCTGGCCAAGGACATGACATGGGGGTGGGGGGTGCAACCTTGGCACTGAGAAAGGTTGCTCATCATTAACATAAAAGAGTATGATGGCTTTCATAACTTTAGGAAAATATGTTGAGCAGAGTGAACCTTCTTTACATTTATTTATTCATTACAGTTTGATGACTGGGATAGTCCACTGGGCCTGGAAGAGCCTGTTTTCAGTGGAGGCCTGGGGAGTAAAGCTCCACATGATATAGACAATTTTACAATAGTTATACAAAAGTAAATAAAGTAGTAAAACAGTGAAAAATACAGAGATAATTTCAATTTGTTAAAAAAAGACATAACATTTCTAATCCTAGGTAATGAGTTACAAAAGTGAGATTCATGTAGTCTAAACATATTAATAGTACAGGCATTACAGATGAAAAAACATGTAAATAAAACATTTATGTAAAAAAACAAGCTTTTTTTTGAAAGTTAGAAATATAACCCAGTATTATCTTTTAACAGTAATCCTTCTGAAGTTGTTTCTGTGAATTACTAGGGAAGGGCATAAATCTATAAATTACAGGCTTCAAAAGAAGTCTGTTCCTTAGGGAGGAAAATTAGTCTTTCGTGCCTAAAAACCAGGAAGTGCTGATCTCAAAATCACTGAGCATATGCAGTGATATACATGATCTGAAAATTTGTCGGGACACTTAGACTTTGAATAATAAATCAGAATTTATTATAATTAATACTATTACCTCCATATGCTTCCTCCCAGTATCTCTCTTTTCCAGCAGGATAAGGGAATATTCTAGATGTGTTCTTTCCCTTATTTTCTGTCAGACTGGCAAGAGTTATGGTTACTACTCCATTAGGAAAGTCAGATCATCTTATCATCTTAGTGCCACTGTCAAATAAGGTTTGGCCCTCAAAAAGGCAAACATGTCATTGCTGTGTAGAAGGATCTATGAGATTAATTATGGTTCTATAAACAAATAGTTAACTGGGACTGAGAAGTTGAATTCTGAAACAGCCAATATACATGATTGGAGACAGTTATGATCATTGTGCTCTGTATAAACAAAATTAGACATATTAAACTAAAAGGTCCTCCTAAGGAGAAGAATAAATCCACATGGGGCTATAAGGGCAGTGACCACAAATTAAGAAGTAGTACCAGACAGGCTAAAAGGTGTTATGAATATACACAGTGGCCATGAATGCCAGTGATAATACATCTTTTTTAGATACATTAGCTATCACTGGTATCTGTGAGGTAAACCCCTTACCATTATCCCAGCCCCCAACCCATAAATATAGGTAAATACTAGACTATTACAAGCCACGTCAGTAAGTAAAGACCAGAAGCAAACCATGCACCTTGTATCTGTGAGGTAAAGACCTTAATCATTACTCTGGCCTTGTCTCCATCAAACTATTATACTAGACAGTCAGCTTGCAGACTATTAAACGTTTAGCCATCATACAGAAATGAGATTCAGGCCCTGTACCTTGTGTCTGGGAGGTAAACACCTTAACTATTATGCCTACCCCAAGCCCTCTGTTTTTAGAGATGGCTTTTAAAAAGATTAACACAACAAAAATTTACCATAAATCTAGAAACCTTTATAAACATAGTTTCATGAAAGGACATTTAACCCTAACAAATATGAATTCATACCTCTCAACTGTCCAGATTTTTAGCAGAATGCCCAGATTTTTGCTAAATATTATTGGCCTGTTCTTCATAAAATGTGTGATATTTTTGCAAATCAATGAGTATTGACGTCACAGAATAATGACATACATTTGAGTTTCAGACTTCATATCCTTCAAAAAATGCATGTAATTCTAGCTACTTTTTACATTTGTAAGGGTATTATTTAAAATCTGTACCTGTTTTGGGACTTTGACCCACCATTATTTTAGGCTTTGTCCAAATTAATTGCACTAAGGTTGACAGGTGTGAATGTGATTGAGTTGTGTGATTATGTCAGCTTGGCTAATGATATGGGTCGGATAGCAATTGCTGTATACCTGAATGTAACCAAGGCTTTTGATACATTACCACATGGAGTGATTCTCTCAGAATTAAAATTCATTAACAGCAATCCCTATATAATAGAGTGCATTCATAACTGGCTATCAAATTATACACAAAGACTGATTCTTCTTTCGTCTCTAACTAAGAAAATGTATATGAATGTAGGTGTACTCCGAGGGACAATGTTGGGAACAGTCATTATTCTTTTTTTACCTATTCAATGCCATCTCATGTCTGATAAGCCATATATGCAGATATGTGTACAATTGATTTACCTGTTTCTCAGAATCAGATAATAATGAATTTAAACTGATGTACAGCAACTATATGGAATGATCTAAAAGTACTGATGGTCAGTTTAGCACATCTTGCAAAATGTTGATTTAATTATAGTGTCAAGATATTTGAAGAACTACTACAGCAGATTAACATATTCAAGACTTAGGCATAATAGTAGGTAGTAAACTGAATTTTAGGGAACATGACTTTGCTTTACAATAACAAGCAATGAAGTGCAAGTGGGCCTGTTTTATACAACAGTAAGTAGAAAACTAGTACAAAGGTTAAAGGCAGATCAATAATGCAGCCTAATTAAAAGTGGATTAAATATGACAAGACATTTAAAATGACAACTTCTGAAGATACCCTCTATTTTAAACATACAAAATACCCCAGGTGGAGAAGCAATAAGTAATCAAATCATAGACTGATGTTGCTTAACCAGCCAGGCACCACCATCTTGGGCTACCTCTCTGACTCAAATTAAGACAGCGGTAACCAGCATTAGTGTGTCATTCACACCTTATACCTGTAGCTTGGGAACAGTAGCAAAACTGCCCTGCATGACTAACACAAATACACCCCTGCTTCTTTTCTGTTTCATTTGTGATGTTAATGAGGGCCATAGTTGTCTTAAGTGTTATTTTATCCCAGAGTATATGCTGACCTGACAAGCATAATGCACTTTGAAAGAGACCACAAAGCAGCAGCATATAGTTAACTAAGACAATGGAAAAGGGACATAATCTATTGCAGAAGATTTTGGTTATCAGAAAATGTTAGGTCTAATCAGCTAAACAGATTAGCAGAGGTTGAATTAAGGGAGGCTGCTGTAAATGTATCATTCTGATATTTCTATGAGAAGCATCTCTGCTTGGTCCTACAGCATATACGTTGTACATATCTTCCTGTAAAGAGTTACAGACACACTCAGAGCATGACATGTGGTATGTGTTACATATTTGGTTTGTAGTTTGTCTCTGTGGAAAATAAGAGTCCCCCAAATGTCCATGTTATTCTGTTAGTGTAATTTATGACCTGCATCTGCTTGATCCTTACCTGTATGCTTAATTTTACATGCCCCAATGAAGTGAATGGTCAGTGTATGAATGGAAAAATTTTTAAGACATGAGCACATCTGATTCATTTATACACATGCAGATCATTATTTGAAGGGTACATTAATATCTCATCATGAATACTGTGTAAACATAAGCACAGCATATACATCTGTAGTGTTTGGTTCACATAGCAGAATATGTATCCATAACAAGAGAGGGCTAGATATAAGAACTCTTATTTGACTGGTGGACTGCCTGCATCTGTATTGTTATTTGAATCTAGTCATTATTTAATTGTTAGGTACATGATGGCTATGCAAAAGTGAACACATGCATAAATTATTTGGCTCTTCAACTGCCTGAAAACCAGTGAGCACTATTATATTGCTTTTGTGCTGTACAGCAAATGATTATTTTTTTTAAATTCACCTAACCAGTGGCATAATTTCATGTCAGTCAAGTTTTAAATCTGCATTCAGCACAGCTGAAAAACTCATCACTGTCATAGTTTGAGCCTCCCATATCCTTTGTATGGGAAATTAAGACGACCCCCAAGCTATAATATATTTCCAACCTGTCAAGAAGATCTCAAATGATGTAAATTATACTTGTCAGCCTAAAGTCAGAAAAAGAAATCCAGCAGCATTACATATTTGGTTGGTAAAGTACACATTTAAAAAATGAACCTGTCATTTACACCTTTTTAACAATAACTGCAAAACTCTGGCAAGACATCTTGTTTTCCAGAATGCATTACCACATAACAGAAAAACTGAGTAACAAACAATAACTCCTTCATAATTCTGAGCCATATAAAAAGAATCAAGTTTTTAATAATAAATATTGACCACTTTTGCCTTGCAAGTAGTCATCTGCAATATGTTACTGCAGATAATGAGGTATAAATCAGACAGTGTGGTGACTCGGTATAGGAGCTTTCTATTTCACTGCTTTGAGGACTAGGTTTAAATGAGGTGTTTCTTAGCTGGGCCTGAGGACTAGGCACATTCTCCCCAGTGCCTGTTTAGATTTTCTCTGTTTCTGTGGGTACTACAGCTTCTTCCTACCTACTGGAATGTGAACACTGAATTGTTTGTTTGAAACTCTATATATTAACCTTGTTCTTGTTGTCTGAGTAATGGCTGAAAAAAGATCAGCATTTGACTAACTTCATTATCTGAATTACAAATAAAGTAAAAATGTTGTGTTGGTAGCACACAACATTATATAAGTTTGTATGTGTGTGTGTGTGTGTGTGTGTGTGTGTGTGTGTGTGTGTGTGTGTGTGTGTGTGTGTGTGTGTGTGTGTATATATATATATATATATATATATATATATATATATAAATAATTCCCTTGCATTTGATTGAATGTACATTTGTTCAACAAATGCAGGAGTGTGATTAAATGTTGACAGTGTGGATGGCCAAATGGTGGATATGTCGATGGTATGGAATGTCGATACAGGTAAGTGGGGGTGGCATGGTAGAACATGTGTGTGTATTTTAGAGTTATGGTCAGGGATGAGCTTTTGTGTATTTTGTGCATTTTAGGGTAAGGGTAAGTGTTAGGTTAGGAGATAGATTTAGTGTTGTTTCTGTGTGTTTGTGAAGGTGTGTGTGTCTGAGTCTGTCTTCTGTAGTGGCAGTGTTATGGAAAGGTTTTAATGATGTAAAGGGTTAGGGTTGGGGAGGAGGTTTAGCATTAGGGTTAGGGCTAGCACCCATTACTAAGGTGGTGCAGAGGAGGCAAAGTCTCACTTAAGAAAGGAACCAATCTTTATCTGCTTTAATTCCATATCATGTGTTGCGATGTTACATCTTACCTGTTTTATCCAAGCATATGTACAGAAGAAAAGAGCTGGAAACTGCATCAGTAACACAAATATCAGGCAGATCTCTTTTTCACTAGTAGGCTTTTAGTTTAGAAATTTGCAGAAGTAAGGTTATGAAGGATGAGGAATGCATACTTAACTTGCATTTTGAGATGGACAATAAAGTCCAGATTAATAAGTAGTCCCAGTCTTTCTTACTTCAGAGTTGGAATACATCTAAATGCTTGTCATCTAGTGAGGCTGTACACATATCTATATCTATATATATATATATATATATATATATATATATATATATATATATAACTACATCTATATCTATAGCTATAGCTATATCTATATATTTCTCTTATTATAGACATACTGTGTGTATGTGTGTGTGTGTATATATATATATATATATATATATATATATATATATATATATATATATATATCCTGAATACAAACTAATGATTATTATTATTAATATTATTATTATCATCATTTCTTAGAAATCATATTTTCCTACTGCCCTTCTCCTGTCACCTCAGAATGCCACAAAAAATTATTACCAGTGACTTATGTTGCTCTGTTGTCTTTAGGTAGCAGTAATGAGACATTTCATATACAACTTTTTATGCTGGAAGCAAATATTTATGCATGCAAAGACACACACACACACACACACACACACACACACACACACACACACACACACACACACACACACACACACACACTCTTTTTGATTACATTTTATTTGGATGAACAAGGATCACCCACCATCACTTGCCACATTCTTTTCTGATTGCTTTTTTTTAAAGCATGTGTCCCTGCAGTTGAATATAAACATCACTGATTTGGGATGTATCCGTCTACAGTGGCGTGCAAGATGAGGCTTTCCTCTCAAAAAATAACCTTCATCTAGAATACTGATTGCCAACTTTTGCTGCTCTTTTTTTATTTAGCTGCTTTTTTTTAATTTTCATAATTCCTGGATCACACTTATAAATCTCAGAAATACAATTTGAAGCTAGCAATTTTCTTTTATGTATGTATTCTGTGCTGTTTGTCCAATTCAGAGCAATTATGGAGAGAGAATAATAACATGCAGGGGTAAGGGTAAATAAGTAATGTGTTACGGCCCGGGTAATGCCCCACATGGGAAGCAGAAAGGCTTGCCCTTTGCAAAAACACTTGATTGCTCAAGAGATCCTTCTCTTGAGTGTATATATGCTTAAATGTTATTTCATCCCATAGAAATAGTTCCAAGACAGTATGACACAACACTTCTGTTCCAATGAGATGAAATTCAAGCTGGAATTGGGGAAACAGATATAAATATTGGTAGCTACAGATAAAGATACAGTCATAAATACAGGTATAGCTACAGATTGACAGATAGACTGACTGGTGGATGGATATACAGAAAGATAGATATAAACAGACATAGATAGCTGAATGATTCATATATGTAATCTTTTCTGGTAGGTATTTTTTTATCTTTTCTGAAAGATCTAAATTTTATTTTGACATTGAAATTATTATAATTTGTGACTATAACTTTAAAATAGCAAGTCTTTAAATTCACTTAAAACATCATCACATCATTATAGCACTTCCACAGGAATAAAATAAGTGACATGTAGAAGGATTTCTGAGTCACCCTTCAATTATCTGTTACATATAATATTTAGTACTACTACTATTACACCCCCCTTGTTTCTACACATCCATATCTTTATGCTTGCAACAAATACAGCTCTAAATTTGATGCTTCACTTAGACATTGAATTTGGATATATTACTTGAAGGAACAATATATCCCAGCTACAGACTGCCTTTTATAAATGTTGGTGTACTGTCCCTTTTTTGTACAAAGAGCATTTTATTTTAAAGGATGAGAATGTGTTACTTTAAAGAGGTTAATATAACTTAATGCATTATTTGCCCCCTAAAAAGTGCACATTTCAGTTAGGGTTTAGCGTATACCACTCAAAAAAGGCAGACATGATCTTAGCATTAAAAATTAATGGCATACTCTCCCACATCTACTTATAAATGCAAGTATGAAGAAGCAAAACAGTACAAATGGCAGAATGCGCACAGCTTCAAATGCCTTGTCTTTTCTTTAGATTTATTATATACCGCACAACTATTTGATCAGATTTCTTGAAAAGGGAAACTTATGTCTGTGTTCTGTCTGTTTGTATGTCTATCTGCCTGTCTCCGTCTCAAGTTTTGTCCTGCATTTCTCTTTTTACTTGGATGTTAATAAATCGCTTTCATTGATGCTGATGAACTTGTTCTATCGGTGTTTCTTTGAGATCGGATCAGGACTATATTTCCCAGTGGTTAGGGTGAAATATAAATTATGGGGGTGAGATATTACTTATGAAACAGAGGAAGCTCACTTGAAGCATCCAGCAATACAGGGGGAGCAACAGTTAGAACAGCAGATTCAACCATTTTATTTAGTGACTTACAGAAGCATGTATTGTTTGCAGAGATGCATATCTTCATTACCTAGATACAAAATAAATGAATCCAGTATCAAAGTTAAAACTGCATAGATTATATAACAAAACATCAATTCTAGAGCAATTATAGACTCCATGATGGTTCTATTACCTGTCATGGGCATAATTTCATACAGAAAACAAATTACTGATGCCATTGCTGATTATAAACGTACAATGTTAGTTCATAAAGGATTAAACATCTTTTGTAAAGGATTTCAAGTAGTATGGCTAAAGCTATAATCACTTTGTAAATAGTGTTGCTGGATGCTGAGTCTAAATGGTATTTAAACACATCTAAATTTGGCAAACCTCTAACATTTAAAGGTGATCACATCCAAATGATACCAGCCTTCTGAAGAAAACAGTTTTTCTTCAGATTTGTATTACATTTAACAATTTCTAACAATTTCTAACAAACAAGAGTCATTCCTTTTGCTGCATGTGTGGTAGGACAACTTTATTCTTTAGTTCTTTGTAAAATGTTGTCCTTTCATCCTCCAAACATTAAAAGATCATTATTATCAGATCTCCTCAATTTAGTCTACAGTATGGGCAGTACAATTCCATGTGGGCCATTTGATCCAGATAAGACAGTCTCTTTACAACTGGTGTGTTCCTAGTAAAGTAGCTTTGAATAAGTTTGAGCATGATCAGATCACATCATTTTATAGCATATATGCAAAATAAAGCACCATACTTTGTTTAAGGCCTAATAAGAGTTTTTTTTGTTTTTTTTACAAAGGTAGCAAACTCCTGAGGTCTCTTTGAACCCACAGTATAGTTTTCATTCTACATTGACATTTCCTTACATTGGCTAGAACACTGAAATGACAGCTTAGTTTATGATTACAATAGCACCCAGATTCTTGTAATGATGTACTTCAGCCAACAGTTGATTATTAAATGAATACACATATTTATTAGTATAGTTACCATGGTGCAGTATCAAGTACTCACTAGCATTAAACGGTACATGGTTATAATAGCCCAGATGTTCAGGAGATCCATTTTAATTTGTTATTATGGTGATCTACAGTATCAGTCATCATAACTCCAACCTGAGTCATCAACAAAGTTGCCATCCCATTCATGTTTTACTTTAGGAACAGTGGACATAAAATATTAAATAAAATGGGACCCAAAACTAATCCATGGGGTACTCCCTTAGAAGTCACAGTTTACACAGACATACTGTAGTTTTAACAATGTCAGTATCATTCCTACTGATACAGCTTCTTGTCCATCTAATTAAGTATGGATTTGTCTGCATGTTATATTGAGTTTGTAGATTCCATTGTATGGTCTGAATCAAATGCCTTGGTTAATTCCAGAAATATCAGATACTAGAATATCTGCATCAACAAAGTCAGATATATAAATATAAATATAAAATTCATGAGCAGCCAGATGTAAAACCATGCTGATTTAATTTTGTTGATAATGCAAGATTTACTGATATAATTTTAAGAATGACATGTTCAGAGCATTTCCCAGAATTCTTTATAAGTTGTTAGTCTGTACTTTTTAAAGATTCTTAGGTCAACACTATTATAAAACTTGGAACAGTCTTCCATGCAATGGGCATAAAAACTGTGAGAAAAAAAAGATAAGTTAAACAGGAAGCTCTTGATACAATGAATCTGGTAATGAAATAACTTTTTTTGTTCTGTTTAGACCACCAGATAAATCCCCATTTTAATTTAGACAGGCACTGTATTTCTCCATGTAAAGTTATTCTTGGGTAATCATTGCACACCATTAACTCTCAAAAACATTGGAGCAACATATTAGTCTGCCTATCACCACACAAACCTTTACAAAGTGTTTGAAATAATTTACAGCTATTTTAACTTCATCACCATCCTTATGGCTGTAATATTAACCATTTCTTGACAAGATGATCGAACTTGGTTAAGAAATATCTTTTTGCTATATAACCTATGTGCCTTGCTGCCTTCCTGACAGAGTTTTCTCATCTGTTACTTATGAATTTTTTACAATTCCAAATGTAATATTGTGGGAAATGAATGCTGTTTTCCCTAAACTATCTCTTACTTTACTTATTTTGTCAAGGTGGAGATTTTTTTCTAAAATAATGCCTTAAACAGAGGGAGATACATGTTGTCCAGATTAACTTCATGTCTGAAATAAAGAACCTCACTGAGAAGAGAGAGCAGGAATGGATTGTACGCCTTAATGCAGATAGCCCCCCCCCCCGGCATGAATGAGCATGTTTCTCTGAAACCTATAATAGTGGCATGTCCACTCTTGGATTGATTTATTGAATATATACGTTCATTCTTGTTTTTATTTTTATTTTCATTTTTATGTTTTTGCATGCATGTATGTATATTTTAAGATATGGATTTTCATAGTCTAAAATTAATGTTTTATAGTTGTAGTGATTTTCTTATGTGCTAGAGAATGCTCAAAGATTTTACATTAATTAATTGACAGGTGTTGGTGATTGGTTATTTTGTGTTTTAAATAGGTGTATATATAGCACATTATCAGGTCTGAAGAAGCAGTCTTATGACTGTGAAAGTGCTTACCAACTGACTGTGACTGTTTTTATTGTTTTTGGTTTTAACATATTAAAGTTTTATAGTTTATTCATCCTCAGCCTTGGAGTTCGCCTACATTACTCTTTTAGACATTGTGTTAACTTCATGTCTGCCAGGAAGTGTGCCACATTATTTTCAAGTCTACAGATCTACATGTTGCACTTTAATAGCAGACATGAATGGGCAGGGCACTGGGAGAAGCAGGGCAGTTGCAACCTGATAGATCAGACTATGTTGGCTAAGGCCAGCACTGCAGAGGAAAGCTGCATTATACACAGTAAGCAGAAAAATAATATGTGTCAAAAGACAACAATGGTCAGAGACAATGCTGGCAGCAAGTCTAAGGGGGACACGTGGGGCAATAGAGGCAATGTGGTTGGAAAAGCATTTTAATCTGTATCCAGACAAAGAAGTTGAATGTGCCCATGTGCCTCTTTGTCTGATGTGTTTGTTTCTATGGTAGCCTTCATTGTGCTTCGTTATATAGCATGCACTACATTACCACAATGAGCAAACACCTTAGCGTTCCCATCTCTAAAATACCTCATAAGTGCATGCTAGTCTGTGGAACATACTTGTATTCTTAAGACAATATAAATCCAGATAATGTGCAGACAACACCTCCAGACAAGCAGCAGTATAGTGGGTGGATGGCACACATGGAAAGTGCACTGTATTTCAATCAATGACTGCATTATTGAATGGAAGGAAATTGAAGCACATTTGATACACTTTAAATGTGAAGGTGAACAGAGCTGTGGCATTCTATATCCTTTTTTTATTACATTATCAAAGATGACTTTAGATGTAGAATAATTAAATACAGGGGTGCAGAGACAAGAACCCCCAAATCTTACATGATAGAATACATACTCAGTTCAGTTTTGTGTAAATTCATGGGCGTGCCTGTATGCATGTTTTAATATAATAGGGTAAATATTATGTTTTAATATAGTGAAGTTGCATGTGTGCCTGAGGACAGAAAAACAGCAATTGTGCCGTTCTTGTATGGTTGAAGGGGAGGAAGAAAAACCTGGAAAATACAGGCCTGTTAGCTCAAAAGCAATGCAGAAAATATCATTGAGACAATCCTATGGGAAGGAGAGTAGCACTTCTTGAAGACAACAGTCTCCAGAATAGCAGCCATCATGGCTCTATGGCCAGAAACTCATGTTAAGCAAACTCAGTTGAATTTCATGACTCGATTATAGATGAACTTTGTAGGACAAAAACAGCATTCATGGTGTACCTAGAAGTTAGGAAGTTCTTTAACTTGTTCCCTTAAAGGAAGCTGATAGGAAACGTGGGTAGCCTAGATCAGTATCAAGACTGAGGAGCTGTATTTCTACTTGGTTGAATGGTAACATGAGATGTAAAGGACAAGGTCAAGAATTAGAAAAGTGATTAATGGAGTACTGCAGGTATCTGTTCTGAGTCCAATAGGCTTCAGTGTTTTGTCTTCGACAAATCTGATGGAATATAGAACAAAATCAAATATATTTGCTAATTAGAGGAGATTAGAAAAGACTGTGAAGAGAAACTATTCACAAAAAAATAACGGAAGGATATATTTATATATATATATATATATATATATATATATATATATATATATATATATATATATATATTAGCGAAAGTGCTTTTTGCTGAAAAAGCACTTTTGCTAAAGTCCCTCAGAAACACTACAAAAAAAAAAAAACAAACACACAAAAGCACACAACAAATGTTTACGCAGGGGGGCAAGCCTCCCTGCACCCCTCATGTGGATCCCTCAGAAACACTGCAAAAAAAACCCCAAAACAAACACACAAAAACAAAAAACAAATGTTTATTCAGGGGGGCAAGCCCCCCTCTACCTCCCATGTGGGGGGCAGTGCCCCAACCCCCCTACTTTTATATTCTCACTCCAAGATCGCACTACAGTGGGGAAAAGGGAATATTCCCTTATCCCCACTGTACTACGATGTCAGCAACAGCCATTCCCCCATGATTCCCCATTCTTGTTAGCATACTTGCGTGAAAGTGCTTTTTCGGCAAAATGCACTTTCGGGCAAGTACGCCAGGCCGTTTCAGTTTTGGAGAAACGGCCGTTCGGCAAACTGTCCAGGACCCATATATATATATATATATATATATATATATATATATATATATATATATATATATATAAATGTGTATGTGGTGTGAGAGGACATGCAGGTGGTTGGTGTGACAGAGCAAGATGCAGAGGACAGGAAGAAATGGAAACAGCTGATCCACTGTGGCGACCCCTAACGGGAACAGCCGAAAGAAGATGATGATGATTTAAATGTGTGTGAGTGTGTGTGTGTGTGTGTGTGTGTGTGTGTGTGTGTGTGTATCTATATATATATATATATATATATATATATATATATATATATATACATATAGAGAGAGAGAAAGTGAGAGAGAGAAAGAAATAGAGCTCCCAAATATACAGCGAAGTATAGAAGATACATCATTTTTGCTTGGAAGCATTTACATAGGTATTTTTATACCACAAGCAGACTCCAAATAAGTTTTCCTCAAGTAGATTATAAATGTTGGTGATATGATAGAGAAGAATAAAGTAATTGCAACATATTGTTTGGGAATGTAATGAATTAGCAGGCTTTAAAATTTCTGTATGGACTACTCTGTCAGAAATACCGGATAAGCAAATTGGTGTAACTATGGAATTTTGTGGGTGATTAGCATAATGGGTAAGGTCTTTATCTTACAGATATAAGCTGCAGGGTTTGATTCCCATGTGGGCTAATTGGCTAGGCTTAAAATGGTCCAGAAGGGCAGCGAGCCTAGTACTAATCTATGAATCTATTAACCTATGAACCTATGATAGAAGATCTGAATTTTCTGGACATAATAAGGCCTTGCTAGGTTTAATTCTGCAGGCTGCAAAAAAAGCAATTACTAGAAAATGGAAATTAAACTCTAAACCAACTATATTAGAAATATCAAGTATAGTAACAGGCATATTGAACTAGCAGTGGAATCTCTAAAAAAGGTAGGAGTAAATTACATAGAAAAAATGAGAACTGTGGGACCAATACATGCAAAATAATGTTTTGGAGGAGGAATGAGGTTTAAGGGAATTGAGTGAGCTATGTAATGCTGGAATGACAATGGGCAGGATTCCCGAAGCCTCCGTGTAAGAGTTAGCAAATCTTACACGGAGGCTGCAGTTAAACGGGGTGATGTCAGCATGCCATGCATATTCATGAGGGCATGCTGAATCACACCCTAGGCTAACACGGTCCGTGTAGCAAAGTAGGGGGAGTGTCTGCATGGCGAGTCCTGCAAAGGAACACACCCCCAGAAGAATCACAGTCCCGAAAGGAAACTCCCACGAGCGAGTCCACGGAAATGTCAAGAAACACAACACCACACATGCCCCCACAGACTATAAACCCAACTGAAATGTAAAACGTAAAAATTAACAGTTTAATTTTTTTTTTATAATTTCAAAAATGTTTGCCCGTAATTGCGCTCTTTTGCGCGGGTGTGCCCTTCGTTCAGCCACAGTTAGCAGTCATTGAAAAACCATATAAGATCTAAATATGTAAATTAAGCCAAGTAGCAATAGCGTAGTGGTAGAGACGTCAGCCAAAGAGGAGGTAGTCACGGTTCGAGCCCCAACAACATCATTTTTTTATTTTTAGTGAAATAAGCATGAAACAATCCCCTGACATATATGTATATATATATATATATATATATATATATATATATATATATATATATATATAAAACTATAATTTAAGTAAAATGTAATGAAATGGGCCATGTTTATTTGAAGAAATTTGACACAATAAAAAAAAAATATTTTATAAGTGCCCATAGCTGAGCAGCGCTTTAACAAGCTGAGTATGATTGCCCGTAGGTGACCAGTGATTTAACAGGTGTAATATGAGTGCCCAGAGTTGAGCAGCACTTTAACACACTGAAACTGTGTGCCCGTAGTTGTGCAAAATTTCTCACAGTGTAATATGCGTGCTCATAGCCAAATAATGCGTTAACCAGCCTAACCCGTTTGCGCGGAGCTGAGCAGCGCGCCAACCGGCTTACCGGCGGGCAACGTTGAGCAACCTGTATCAAAGCTGCCTTTAAACAGACACACCTCCTAGCCTGTCTAGACAGTAGTAAAATAAAAAAAAGCAATGCCCAGGCTCGAACCCAGGATACTGTGCATCATAGTCAAAGTACTGAACCACTAAGCCATGATAGCTGTACTGAAAAATGCGGTATTAGCATATATATAGGAATGAATGGAAATAGAAGCATGACAAAGCAGGTTTTTTTAAGCTGATACAATTCCAAAATGGCCAATCACAGATAAGTGCGGGAAAAATGGCATATATAAGCCCCATAGGCGGGAATACACAGCATAACTGATTGTGGAACCTATTTGCAGTCAGAATGGCAGGTGTAGGAGAGGGTAGTCACTTCCGAGCACAGAGGTGGGGTGTTGAGAAGTCCAAATACATGGTTTGGCTCCTAGTCCACGATCATGAGGCTCAACTCATGCAGGGCCAGGTACTGTGGGGAGCATACAAGGCAGAGGTGTGGAACTGGTTGGCACATGATCTCACCAGTGCCACAGGCATACCAAGGACTGGTGAACAGGTCCATCACCACCATGCGGACCTGAAGAGACGGAAGCAGGACCAACTGAACTGTTGGATCCAGGAGGCCCGGCAAATATCCAACGCCCCACTACTGAGTAAGTATCCATGTAATTATGTATGTAAGGAATTATCCTAGCTGATATTATGGAGAAGTATGTTCCAATATTACTTCATTTATATTACAGCTTCAGGTGTGCGTTCTGCAAATCGGCGAGCCTATGGTGATAGGCTGGAGCGGTTGCGCCACCAGGCAGGTTACTAATTATATTTCCATAATTGTTATACAATATAAGTGAGACAGCTTTTAAAAGAGTGCACTGTAGTTACATATTAATAAAGTTCAAATAACACTAGAAGAAAGATTCTGCTAGTACTGTATGATTAGATAAGTGATGCAGCCTGTAATCCAGAAATAAAAAGTAAAGAAGTCTGAAATAGTGATTACCCAACTGAAGTGTAATATTGGGTTTATCATGGTATAATATCAGATAACCTGCTGCAGCCTGAAAATCAGTGGTAAACAAGCTAAAGAAAATAGACATGTGTCAAATACATCCCCTTAGAAAATCTGCCATATGAAACAAGCGACTCTGTTGTAAAGGATTGTTGTATTCAAGTATGACATATTAATAATGCCTAGAATAAAGTACCATCTTGAATTGTAAAAATAAAACAAGTGAGAGTGTGAGAAAGAGGTATTAATCGACCAAGAAAGCTGTTATAACTTCTGAATAAAGTATACTGCAGTCAGCACATAATGAAATGAATGAGACAGCCACAACCAAAAAGTGAAATGTTTGAAATAAAGTACTGAAGCTGGAATGTGTCTGTCCCACAATTTGTATATGTTGCTGTACCCTTGCAATATGGAGATAGTATGGTTGTATAAAATAATGAACATCCACAGTTGTCCAGAGCGATATAAATGAAATGTAGCAGGATGCTGTACCTGAACATAGCCAGATATGAATGTGTATGAATAAAAATGCAATGTATATTAATGTAGCAGTAACAGTCCCATCACCAACATTCCTAAGGTTACATATAGGAAACTGTACTAAGACCTCTAGGGTATATATATCTGCAGCTACTAGAGATGTACAGCATATGTATATGTAGTTAAAGTTGTTAATAAAATATTTCTTCACCCTACCCTATAATCACAAATAATGCCATTCCACAACAAACTGGGTATGTGTATTCACAATTAATTCCTATGGACATTTGTCCTGTTGGTTCAAACATATTTGCACGTACGTTGCTGCATGTGCCCTGTTCACATATCCAAACCTGATTTCCTTTTGCCATCAATCGACCCTGCATGCTGTTGGATTGTGTACTGTTGTTCAAAATATGCATGTGTTATGCTTGCTGTTCAATGTTTGGAATTCATGGGTGCTTGGTTAATGGGAATACTGATGCATGCTCTTACAACTAATTTTGAATGTTATTGTTTGTTACTAACCCAAAATGTCATAAAATATTTCTAAACATAGGACAACAGGGAAGGCGGGTTCCAATGGACCCACCTCTCCTACCTCAGCTGGTGAGTGCACCTGGCACTAGTGCCCAGGCCCGAACCTCCTCCGGTGGCCCTATGCCACCTTCGGGTGGAAGCACTGCAGGGGATGGGGCTCATCCCCCCTCTGCAAGCGTGGCCGGAGGAGACCGTCCACTCACCCTCCAAAGTGTCCGGTCTGTGGTGCGTAGCGAGATCAGGCATTCTGTGCTTGAACCCCTACGCCAGCTTGAGGCTCAGGTGGCACAACTCACGGGTGTTCCTGCTGCCCGTCCTACACAGCCCCCAGCACAGCCCCGTTCTGGGCTGTGAAGGCACAGTGGCAACAGCCCATGGGTGGGGATCTCAATTCCACTGTTGCCATCTGTGGGCTCATGGGCTCGTGATATCCCAACATCTGTCCCCGTCAATTGTGTTCCCCCCCACATGTGTCATACTCCGCCCCTGTATGCGTCTTGTTTGTCTTGTCTGTTAACCTCCCATACCTACCTCCCCAAATATACCTACTTCCTGTACCTCACATTCCAATCTCACCCAAAAAATAAATAAAAAAAGGGCACTCTGTTCCCGCAAAAAAAATTACGCCCCATACATAGCTGTCCATTTTGCAGACATGTCTGCTGGATATGTGAAATGGTAATTACAATTAGCTGTACAACATATTTTGTTGTCCTCACCCCTCTCTCAGGGGTGGAAGGTTTCAAATTTCACACCAAATTACAGACATATGCACAGCTGTTGCTGATAAAGAAATGGGCAGCTATGGGCCTTTCCTACATCCTTCCTGCAAATCCCGAGCTTGTTTTCCTACTGTCCTGCCCTCTTTGTACCACCTTTTTCACCACTTTCCTATCTCCCCATTTTCTTTTCTTTCAAAGAAATTAGCACGGGTGTGCGCGAGAGTAAGCACTTTTAAGCAGTAGTAAGCGGGTGTGCGCTTGTGTGCGCTTAGCTAAGCGTGTGTGCGTGAAGCTAAGCGTGTGTGCGCGAAGCTAAGCAACAGTGCGCATGCGTGAGCCTGGTGCGGGATTTTGCCACATTCTTTTCCCACACCAGCCAGATCCAGCAGGAGAGGGCTGCACTGTGGCAAGACCTTGACCGTCGGGTAAATAACATAGGCATGCATAACCGGACATATGAGCAGGTACGCCATCACTGCAGTGATTTAATTAGAAATGTCCATCAGCGTGCATATGATATCCACAGGCAACAGCTTGCCACAGGTGGTGGGGTGGCTATACACCCCCCCTCACCAGACTGGAGGGGCTCCTCCTAAGTGTTGTGGCTCCAGCCCAACAATGACAACATCCACACACATGTGTAATGATGGAGGCTGGAGCCACCCAGGAGGAGGACTTGGAGCATGCAGGTAACATGCCATATCTATAGTTAACTGTTCTCTACACTGGTAGTTTATGCATGTGTGAGGTGTGTACTGTGTTTGTAGCTGTTATTCTGGTAATTATTGTGCAAGAGTGATATTCTCAATATCGGCAGTAGACCTGTGAAAGCCACCTGTTGTACTACTGAACTGTATCATACTCACAGTATCAATGGCACAGTTGTGCCCACTGACAATAAATGTCTTATTTGTGCAGGTCCCTCTGGTGTAACAGCAAGGCAGCCAATCCATGCTAGTGAGTGTGTAATAACAATCCTTTAATACTAATGACAATAATAGTAATAATACCCTGAAATGGTATTGCTATGTGTGTGATTGCAGGTGTGTTTGTGTCTGTGTGTTTGTATCTCATGTACTGAGGAGTGTGCATGTGTGCATGTGTGCATGTGCCCATGTGTGCATGTGTGCATGTACCCATGTGTGCATGTGCCCATGTGTGCATGTGTGCATGTGTGTGTGTGCATGTGCCCATGTGTGCATGTGTGCATGTGCCCATGTGTGCATGTGCCCATGTGTGCATGTGTGCATGTGCCCATGTGTGCATGTGCCCATGTGTGCATGTGTGCATGTGCCCATGTGTGCATGTGTGCATGTGCCCATGTGCCCATGTGTGCATGTGTGCATGTGTGGTAACATTGTGTATACATTGTAAACTGTGTTTCCTGTCTTCCTCTCACAGGTTCTGGTACTGCTCTGGTGGTGTGCAGCAGGGAACCTGAATCTTCTGCTGGGGATAGTGATAATGATGATACCTGTGTAATGGCACAGGGAGGTGTGCCAAGGTCTGTTGTTGGTCAGCCAATCGACAGTACACAGCTGTCAACCCCATCAATGCCACAGTCATCCTGCCAATACATCCATTGTCACCAATATCCCTAGGTGATGGACAGCATACAGTGGGTATTGACCAGGGTAATGTGGTATCAGTGGCACATGCATCCCCTCACAGCAGCCATGGCCAGAGTCTGGACATGGTACCACACAGGCAGATGTCCAGGGGTTCTCGTGGGAGAATCCGTGGTCATACTGCCCCTGTCAGACGTGCCCATAGAGGTCTTTCAACCTCAGCTATGTTCCGGGTTGTAATGCAGGTACATTCACGTATGGAACGGTACACCAGACAGGGTATGAGGGAGCTGAGAGCACATCACACTGCTATGAATGACACTAAGCGTGACGTTGCGGCTGCCATCCGTAATTTCACCGAGGTCATTGACAGACGTTGGGGGGACACATTAGATCTGTTCCACAACTACATGTCCATGAGCCAGGGCAATGCAGGATGGTTGAGGCATCGATGTGGACGAATGCCAGCAACAGCAGCAGCTGGCAGTCATCGCGGACGACAACAAACCTGCGGCCGCTCCCATAGTGCCAGTACCAGCCCCAACAATGCTGGGTCTGTGCTGTCATCAGACCGCCCTAGGAGATCACGTGCGCATGGCTCTGGACAGTCCCAGCAGGGACATGTCTCCAGTCATCAACCACCTGCTTCTGATGACAGTACCCAGTCTGGCTTAGTACCTGATACTGTCCGTAGCACCCCTGCCAGGCACAGGTACCATGTCCGTGGCCAGAGACAGTGATCTGTATGACCTGGCAGGCACAGTCTGTGGCTGTCCACACACACCCGTATATGGCAGCCACAAGGTGGAACTGTGTGCATGCATACACACATGCATAATGCTAACACCTAGGGCTAACACATACATGCACACACTGCATCAACATTGCCCCATCTTCTAGGGTTGTCCCTCACTAACACACACACACACATACATGTCGATTGGTTGTATCAGTGGCAGACTCAGGCATACCAAGTACACACCCTGTGCATATGATGACACTGTGCCACCTCCTGCAATCTGTAACATTGATGCAGGAATGGTTAACATGGTGCTAATGCACAGGGTGACTACATAGATGTGTAGTAATATTATCATGTTGTCAACTGTACAGTGTAATAATATCATTGTGGATATATCCCAGCATGCCTGATGCATTAACAGTATGATTTTCATTGTATTGTTTGGTACACCCCTATCAATTACCATAGTGTAATGTCTGCACATCTTTGCATTCTGGTGGTAAGGCTGTAAACAGAAGGCCACCTACATAGGTAGCACAGGGGATAAGAAAATGGAAGTAATGATACTCAATGGTGGCCATGTAAACCACAAGATGCATGCAGTACAACCTCTACTCTGCATGGAGAATGTTGATATCTGTGCAGTAATAGACAACAGGTTCAAGACTCCCAAGAGCACCCTAGCACTACCAGGTTACACCTCATACCATGCTTGACAGCCCCAAAACACACAACTAACTATGACAGGAGGTGCGTCTCATTAAATGTCAGGGATGCTGTGGTGGCATGACAGGTAGCATACAGCCTACTAAGTTGGGAACTGCTGATTGAGGGCTCAGTGTCTGTTATTATAAATGTGTATTGGGTCTGGTTTAAGCACCTGGGCTTCAGGCCAGTTATTTGACATTAAGAAGGTTCATGGTCTGCACTCCTGTGGGAGGAGAGGCTGGACTCTGCCCGTCTGAGCTGGGAATTTCTGGCTAAAGGCTTATAGTGCCTGCATATTTGAACTGTTTCTTACTGAAATTGGTACACCTTGTTTGCTGTAGCATAGCCTAGATCCATGCCTGCTGAAGGTAGCTTTGTTTGTATGCTTGTTTGCTTGTTATTTCTCTGAAACACTAATTCCACCTGAAATGCAGCTTTACAGTGCCTCTGTGGATCCCTAGTGACATCTGCATTGCTTACTGTACATATGTCCTTGTTTCACTTGACAGAAAGTTACTGTTTGTCATTTATGCAATTAAGTTACCTGCAACACATTGCATTTGAGTTACCTGGCACTTGCTCACTAAAGCATTTATATATGCCAGCACTATCAAATTAAAAGCACTACACCCTCACAAACTCATCTTGAGTACCTTGTTCCCCATTGGCCCTTTTTGTTGTTAATTATAAAGGAATTCCCAATACTATTCTAGCATGTCCAAAGGTCAGTTGTCAATCTCCTCTCAGGTCCAGCTGGTGAATCTGGGAATCTAGAGGCAATGTTACAACTGCCTCATGTACACAGACAACCCTCTCCTCCTCCCAACAAATTCCAACACATGTGAGAGATGCAACCATATAGCCAAACTGCAGGCTAAGCTCTCTCAACTCAGTACTGGCAAAACCTGTCAGGAGGAGAAGGAAACCACAGTCACTACAATTCCAGTCTCACATAGACCTACCACGACAGCAATCCAAACAAATAAACACACAAAAACATACTTGGAGTCTCTAAATAAAAGTCTGCCTAAGCAGCAGACACCACCAAAGCAGACACACAAGCAACCGCTACCCCAGAACAGAACGCATGCAACACATAGCTCACAAAGCCAGTGTGCCAAACAGTCACAACACGTAAGGCTAAACAACACACCTACTACACTTGTAATAGGTGCCACTATCGTCAGGTACACTGATGTCCCGCTCACCAGGCTAAACAAGGAGAAAGTCATGGTGAGATGCTTGTCGGGCGCTATGATCTGCCACATAACACAAGCACACAGGTCACTCCAAGGCATGTACAAATATGAGTCAGTGTCCATGCCAGTGTGAATGACCTGAGACTTACTTCCCTGGACTACATGATAAGAGACATAGAGGAGCTCTCTGAGCATGTGGCCCAGACTGGTATGACCCTGACTTTGAGTAGCATCTTACCCTCACCAAGAGTGATGCCACAATATGTAGACAAGATGATCAATTTCAACAATCGGCTTATGTTTTAGTGTCATTCAAAGGGGATCCAATGCCTGTCAGCCTGGGATGACATGCTCGACAAGCCACACTGCTTTGCTAGGGATGGCTTGCACCTGTCACCCATGGGCTTTCGGATATTGGTAAAGGCTCTTGCTACCCCCATAGTGCCTTTTGTAGGCAAGGCTCAAAAGACAAGACCACCTCCATAGGTATCACAAGGGATAGGAAACTAATAGTAATGCTACACTGCAGTGTAAACCTCAAGATGCATGCAGTGGATACTGTCCTTAGCATGGAGAACATCAATATCTGTGCAGTAACAGAAACCTGGTTCAAGGCCCCCAAAAGCACCCCAGCACTGGCAGGTTATACCTCATACCATGCTTGTCGGCCCCAAAACTTGCACCAAAACAGAACAGGAAGGAGAGTATCAATATTCATCAAAGATACACACACATCCAGGTTGGTGGCACAGCACGAAGCATCAGAGACTATCCATGTGCAACTAACAGTGGATAAGACTGCCTTCCAGTTCATAGCCTGGCAGACACCACACTCCCAAACCCAGGTAACCAACTTGGCCTACTTACGAATACATGAATATCTGCAGGTGTCTCCAAACAACAATATATTGGGCAGCTTCATTTACCCACACATGGACTGGGAGCATTACTGTAGCTCCAACACCCTAGGTGTAAGGTTCCTAGAATCCATACACTCAATTGCTATGGAACAACTTGTTACCACTCCCACAAGAGGGGAAAACATGCTGCACCTGTTCATCACCAACATGTGGACTATATGCTCCAGACCAGAAGTGTATCCCTCGCTGGTAAGATGACACCATAGACTACTCTCACTATATATTCACATACCAAATGCAGCTCCTGCAAAGAAAACCACAGTCATAAAGTTGTGTAATGCAAATTACATGTATTCACATGAGGCAGGCTTCACACATGGGAACTATTTAAGGTCACAGGTACATATGTCTATGTGGAACACACATACCTCATGTGTGCATTGACATTACTGATATGATCTATGTCATACAATATTAAGAGCAACACCCCACACACATGGACAAACTGTGTGACAAAAACACACCTGGCATTTGTAAGATTCAAACCCCTACCTAACTATGTTATGACACTTGAGAGAGACGCATTAGCGGAGCACGCTATTCGCATTACTGGGAGGTTTCCCTTCTCCTGCTGTACTTATAGGGTGCTGACATCATCAGTGTTTAGAAAGAGGAATGTGCATCATGCAGTGTGTTCTTCTAGTTGCCAAAAGGGACATTTCTCTCACACAGAATTGCAAACACACTAACCCCCCCCTCACCCAAACACACACACACACTGAGCATTTGCAGGATTCAAACCCCTACCTAACTATGTTATGATACTTGAGAGAGACGCATTAATGGAGCACGCTATTCGCATTACTGGGAGGTTTCCCTTCTTCTGTTGTACTTATAGGGTGCTGACATCATCAGTGTTTAGAAAGAGGAATGTGCATCATGCAGTGTGTTCTTCTTGTTGCCAAAGGAGACATTTCATTCACGCAGAATTGCACACACACTAACCCCCTCACACAAACACACACACACTGAGCATTTGCAGGATTCAAACCCCTACCTAACTATGTTATGACACTTGAGAGAGACGCATTAGCAGAGCGCGCTATTCGAATTACTGGGCATCTGTATTTCTCCTGCAGTATTTATAGGGTGCTGACATCATTATGTATATAGAAGTATGTACATCTATTACTATCTGTCAGTTAGGGGGATAGCATATATATGCAGTAACAGCCGCCTACGTCAGGGTCAGATATGCACATCAGCACTGCCAGGTTATGTTTTATACCATGCTTCATGACCACAGGACCTGTAACACACAACACAACCAGTTCAGACCACCCCTCCCATATCCAGGACACACACTTTGCTTCCCTGGGAACAGTGTAGGATATGAAGGTGTTCACATACACCATTACAGTGGTTAACGTCAGGTACAGGTATATTGTGTGGGGAAACTACTCAGGCCTCAACAACATCACCCTACAGCCACTACAATTTGTGAATCCATGTGCTATGGCAGGACCACTCACCACAGCCACGAGGGGGAATACATATTGGACCTGATCATCTGCAACATGGGGAATGTATGTTCCACACCAGAGGTAGGCTGCCATTGTTAATATCTGACCATACCCAACTTTCCCTGAACATCCATTTCCCATCCCCACCCCCAGGCAAGGAAGTCACTGCAATCAAAGTATTTATCAAAAGCAGACTTTGCACTTGTGAAGACTGGGGTGGAAGACTTCAAAGGACCCATGCTGGGGGATTATATAGGCCACTCTGCATAATCCTTGACAATAGCATTCTATGAGCATCTGGAAGGTTTGCATTGATCATGCTATCCCAAATAAACCCATGACTCCTCCACAACAGGAGACCTGTCTGGTGTACACCAGACATATATAAGCTGTACAACAGAAGGAGGGAGCTAATACATTACAGAGCAATATCCCACAGAGGGAGGATGCCTCTGCACAGTATTGGCACGACACTTCAATCCCTCAAACTCATCTTGTCAAGGTGTTGACAGTGACATTGTCCAGACACTGCAGATAAGGCTCCCCCTCAGTCTGTAACTGACGCCCAATTACTGTTATAAGTCCTTGCCAACCATCTTCCAGCAAACACCAGCCACATGGATGTGACATTGCAAATTCAACCCCTGGGATCTCCACTGTGTCCTTGCTTGAAAGAGGCACAGCACACTAGCCTTAAACGATGCCTTCTGTGACCTACTTTACAGAGGCACAGTAGCCTACTGTACTGGGGAGGCAGATGCCAAGCACACTCTGGCTAAGCTTGTATTCCCTAGGGCAAACAGCCTAGTATTGACCTCTACACCCATATGTTTAATTTTCAGATGCACAATATTTGTTGCTGATAAACTGTTTGCAGGTCTTTATTGCCATAGCTTTCCCTGTTTCTATGAACAACATGTGTATTTGTGGAAGATGTTTGAATATGACAGGGATCCACTATTTAACTTATGTCTCAGTAGTCATTTAACTGTGTGCACTGGGCAGATTGTTGTATTGTGGTTGGTTCCTGGATTAACACATACAAATACCAGATATGTGTGGCCAACTGCTAAACTGAGACATGGCCTAAGTGTGTGAGCATGCCCAGTTCAGGCTTTCCATGGCTTGTTGCCTGACATATGTCTCATTTATCAAAGTGTGCGAGCATGCCCAGTGTGTGCTTTCCATATGTTGAAATCTGCAGTCCACCACATTTGTGGATGTGTGTGAACTTCAACAATATTTCACATTTATAGTTGTGTGTTGGGAGTCATGTTGTGTTACTGCCCAACTGCTTTGTGTCTGAACCCAACAGGGATTATACTGTGCCTGCAGGGTTTCCATGGGATAGTTTGCATACAGTTGTCAACATCCTTTCATACTGACCAAACACTGTAATATCGTATAGTGTACTGGTTCAGTACTTTCACTGTGGTGGACAGTATCCTGGGTTTCAGTCCTATCACTGCTTTAAATATTCATAGTGAGCACACCAGACTGGTTAAGGGCGAGTTGTGCACATATGACCATGTTGCATTTTGTTCAGATATGGACTACTTAAACCAGGCTTGTCCAACACTGGTAGTGTATTCCACAACTTGGGTGGACATTGACAGACACTAGCGATGTGCCCTAGGCCATTTCTATTGCTAGTCAGAGAGTGTGTTTGTCCTTCAACACACATTGTAATTGCATTTTGACATGACATTTTTCAAGGTCAGTATACTGTGCCTCTGTCTACCCGTGACATAACAGTGATACCCAGGGTAAACCTACCATCTCCCATCCACTCATCAAGATTCCTGTTGAGGAGAGTCAATGAGGGACTCTCTGGCTAACCTGTACTGGGAGTTTACTCAACAGTGGAGGGAGCTTCTGGGTTATGGATCAATCACTACAGCATGTCCTATGTATGTCAGTGCTGGGGTTCAGATCTCTCATGTGCATAGCTCACTGGCATTCAGATTGTACAAGGTGCAGCATGTTCATTGATTCCAGCTTGGACATGGCTTTACACATCAGGCACAGATTGCCTCTGGGCAGGCAGTATGGCACTGTGTGGAGCTGCAGTTTGTTTAATCAGGCAACACATGGCATCTGTTCGAGCTCTTTGATCCTCCTGGTGAGGTACTTTTGGGGTATTTCAAGTTGCTGGAGGTGTCTGCTGAGGTACATCCCAGAGGGGCCATTGTACTCAATTGTGAGGCTGATGAAGGATGACTGAAGAGGCACAATGACCTCCCCTGATCTAGACCTGATTACCTTCACGATTAGGTGGGTATATGGTATGTTTCTGTAACCACTACAGCCACATGGTTGTCAAATGCAAGATATCTATCAAATTGTGTCCCCAGGTCTCTTATTACTTCTAAAGTACTTAATGGGTTAACACCTATGTGGTAATTGGTGGGCACTTACTGTTTATCCACAGGGGATGACTATACACTTTTCTGCAATTAGCTTGATAACATGGCTCTGGCACCAGTTGGCTGTTTCTATGTGGCCCTTTTGTAGGATGCTTGTGTCAGCTGGAGGGTCAGATATGGTGCCCAGTTTGTAGTCCTCTGCAAACTTGTTCAGACACAGTCCTTCCATGTTGGCCTGTACCTATGGGAAATATATACCAAACAAGGGAGGTCCCAGGACCGAGCCTTGTGGGATGCCAGTTGTAGCTGGTTTGTAGTCTGACATGGCTGCAGCATTTCTGACCATGTCAGTTCTGTCCTTTGGCTGGTATGCAACCCATCTACTGACATAGGGGTTTATATTTAAGCTGGTGAGCTTATCTATAATGAACATGTGGGTTATTGTATGGAAGGCTTTTGCAAGGTCCAGATAGGCTTTGTGGACCACATTCCCCTCATCACTGGCCTTGATGACTGTTTCAAATGAGTCAAACATGTTTAAGGGGCAGGATCTGCCCTTAAGAAAGCCACGCTGGGTAGGGTCTAGTGTCTGTAAGTCCCCAATATCTTTATTTCTGAGGTCCATGATGATCCTTTCTATAGCTTTGCAGACCAAGCTTGTCAGGATTCTGGGGTGATAGTTTGCAGTATCCATTCAGACGCCACCTTTGTGGAGAGGGACCACTGTTGCTGTACACTGCTCTTTGGGTACATATCCTGTGGTAAGGCTGAAATTGAGCAGTAGTGTTATTTGGAGTTCCATTCTTCTTGGAGTTCATGTTGGACACAGCCCAGGACACCATCTTGTACCATTGATGCTGTGTGTTTTGCTTTGAAAATGCTGGCTGTTACCTCAGCATCTGCAATGTCTGGGGGCCAGCACTCTGCTGGGATAGATATTTGGCATTTGGGGGGGGGGTTTGCACTGAACCTGTCAGGTTGGATGTTGGCAATGTGTGTGGGTTTGGTGTATTGTTTGTAATATTTGGTAATTCAGAGCATATTTGTGAATTCCCAACAAGGTTCCTACCATCAGTTAAAAAAGCCTTGTGATTATCCTTAGTGTCCTGTACAATTTGTATCTTCATAGGTTCATAGGTTCATACTAGGCTATCTGCCCTAGGGCATTTATAAGCCTAGCTAGAGTGTGTGTGGCTTTTGCCACCCCTTGCTATGTGAATATTATGCCCATTTTGGGTTTACTTTACTGTGCCTCTGTCTAGACGTGACACAGTGAAGCCACCCAGTGTAAATCTACGATCTCACATCCACTTGGCAAGATTCCTGTTGAAGAGAGTCAGTGAGGGGCTCTGCCTAACATGGAGTGGGATTTTGTTCCAGAGTGTAGGGAGCCTGTGGGTTATGAATCTGTCCCTCCAGCACATCCTATTTATTTATGTGTTGAGGTTGACATCTGTCGCTCTCGCAGCTCTGATGGATTTGGATTTTCTGAGGTGGAGCATGTCCATCAATTCTGTATTGGACATGACCTTGTACATCGGGCATACATCGCCTCTGAGTATGCAGTATGTGACTGCATACAGCTGGGGTGTTGTCAGCCAGGCAGCATATGACAAATGTTTGAAACCCTTTATCCTCTTGGTGAGGTACTATTGAGGTCTTTCTGACTGCTGCAGGTGTTGGGTACGCTACATCCCAAATGGGGCATTGTACTCAATTATGGGCCTGATAAGAGAAGAGTATAGGGGCACAATGACTGCTCTTAATGTAGATGTGAATCCTTTCATGATAAGGTGGCCAGTATTGGTGGTCTTCCTAGCCACATTGGCAATGTGAGTGTCACATGTGGGGTTACTGTCCACTTGTGTCCCTAGGTCCCTGAATACTTCTTCCATACGTAATGGATTACCACCTATGTGGTGATATGTGAGTACCTTGTTTGGTATTTGGGGAGACATTCATACTCTCCAGTGTCTTCAGGAAGGCTTAGTGGTGTTCCTGGGTCTGAGAGGGTGGTCTGTAGCATGCTACAAACTGTACAGCGGTTTTGCCTACAGTTAGTTGCACATGGATGGTCTCTGATGCTTCATGCATTGTCAGTAACCTGGACGTGTGGGTATCTTTGCTGAATATGGATACTCCCTCTCCTTTTGTGGTTTGGTCCAGGTTTTGGGGCTGAAAAGCATGATATGAGGTATAACCTGGTAGTGCTGGGGTGCTCTCAGGAGCCTTGATGCAGGTTTCCATCACTGCACAGACATCGATGTTCTCCATACTGGGGAGGGCCTCAAGAACGTGCATCTTGAGGTTTAGACTTCTGGCATTGAGCAGCATTACCCTTATGTTTTTTACAATTATGTTTTCTAGGGAGGTGGGTTTGTCTTTTCAGCCTTGCCTACAAAAGGCACTATGGAGGTGGTGAGAGCCTTAGCCAATATCCAGATGCCCAGGGGTGACAGGTGCAAGCCATCCCTGGCAAAGCAGTGTGGCTTGTCAAGCATGACATCCCAAGCAAACACACATTGGATCCCCTTGGAATGACACCGGTAATTGAGCCAATTGTTAACACTGATCATTCTGTGTTTGTACTGTGGCATCATTCTTGGTGGGGGTAGGATGCTGCTCAGGGTCAGAGTCATACCAGCCTGGCCTACATAATGGGAGAGCTCCTCTATGTCTCTTTACATGTAGTCCAGGGAGGTACGTCTCAGGTCATTCACACCAGCATGGACAATGACTGAGTCATATTTGTACTTGCTTTGGAGTGACCTGCGTGCTTATGTTATGTGGCGGATTGTAGAAGCCTGCAGGCAGCTTACTGTACCCTTTTCCTTGTTCAGTCTGGTGAGCGGGACATCAGTGTGTCTAACTATGGAGTCACCTATTACAAGTGTATCAGGCATGTTGTTTGTCCTTACGGGCAGTGACTGTTTGGCACACCGACTTTGTGTACTATGTGTTGCATTTGCTATGTTTGGGGGTAGTGGTTGCTTGGGTGTCTGCTTTGGAGGCCTCTGCTGATTTGGTGTTTTTTAATTAGAGCCTCCGGGAATGTTTTTGTGTGTTTATGTCTTTGGTTTGCAGTTGTGATAGGGCTATGTGAGACTGGGTTTGTGTTGTGTGTGGTTACCTTCTCCTCCTGACTAGTTTAGACAGTACTGAGTTGAGAGAGCTCAGCCTCCAGTTTGGAGACGTGGTTGCATCTCTCACATATATTTGTATTTCTTGGGGGGAGGAGGGGGTTGTCTGTGTACATGGGGCAGGTGTAACATTGCCCAAGATTCACAGATTCAACTTGTTGTAGCTGGCCTTAGTGGATTTTATGAGTGGCCATATTTTATTGCCGTAATACTGATCAGAGCTTACTTCCCTTTTTGGGTTTGCTCTATCATGTAGTGGCTTCCTCATTCTCTTGCATGGTTTGGTAATGGCTGGGGTCCACCATGACAGATGCCTGCGTGTATGGTATTGCGCCTTGGTTTTATTTGGGATTGCATAATCCATGCATTCCTGACTGTGTTCATAGAATGCATTTATAAAGGGTTCTGAGGTGTGGCCCATATTTTCCACAGGCACAGGGCCTTTAATGGATTCCACTTCAGTTTGGAGGAGTGCAACATTTCCTTTACACATGTTTTTCACTGTGGTTTTCTGGCCAGGGACTGTGGTCAGGATGTGAATATCCAGTGTGATTACTCTATGGTCTGATCTTACTAGTGAGGGATGCACTTCTCATCTGGCCATAGAGTACCCATGTTGCTGATTATCACATCCAGTATGCTTACCCCTCTTATGGGAGTGGTATGTTGTTCCTGAGCATTTTGGTTTATGGATTCTAGGAACCTTTGGCCTAGGGTGTTGGAGCTGGAATAATGCTCCCAGTCTATGTTTCAGTATTTTCAGTCACCCAATATAATGTTTGGAGAGCTTGATATTTCCATGTGTTCCAACGTAGGCCAAGTGCAGTTCCTGCAATTAGGAGGGTAGTCTGTAGCAGGCTACAAACTGGCAGGCAGTCTTAGCCACTGTTACTTGACCATGGATAGTCCATGCTGCTTCTTGTTGTGGTACCAACATGGGGGTGTGGTTATCCTTGACAATTATTGCTACTCACCCTCCTTTTGTAGTTTGTTCCATGGTTTGGGGCTGTAAAGCATGGCATGAGGTGTAACCTGGTAGATTTAGGGTGCTCTTGTGAGCCTTAACCCAGTTTTCTGTTACAGGACAGATATCAACATTCTCCATGCTGAGGGGAGTTTAGACTGCATGCATCTTGCAGTTTAGACATTTGGCATTGGGTAGCATTACATCTAGGTTCTTATCCCTTGTGATACCTATGGAGGTGGGTTTGTGTTTTGAGCCTTACCTATTCAAGGCACAGTGGGGGTGACAACAGCCTTTGCCAGTATCCTAAAGGCCAGGACTGATAGGTGCACACCATCCCTAGCAGGTGGAGCATCGTGTCTTGCTTAGCATGTCATCCCAGGCTGGCACACATTGGATCCCCTTTGACTAACAGCAATACGTAAGCCAATTATTGTAATTGATCATCTCGTCTTCATATTGTGGCATCATGCTTGGTGAGGGTAGGATGTTAGTCAGGGTCATCAAGTTTGCATATACTACATGGTGTTACATTGCTTAACACATGGCAATCATGCCTCAGGTGGTGCTGCAGGGCTGTCTATGTTGGATGCACATACTACACTCCCTGTACATGTTTGATAGCAGGTTGTGTCAACATAGGCATCCCTTTTACTATATGTGTGAGTCAGAGAGAGGTATCATTTCCTGGGTTCCTATTGAGCCAGTGTATGTGCTATGCGTTGCTGCTTTGCCAAGGTCAAGGCATACTGGGCACGCCTCCTTCTGCCTACTGGGCCAGGTTCAGGATGTTCCTCCTCTAAGTCACTCTCTGCCTGTGATTGACTTGGCAATGGTGGAGGGTTGTTTGGCCCAGCCCTATGCTGGTCCTGCTGCAGCTGTTTTCGCAGAATCATATTATGTAGCATAGCACATATGATGACAATTTGGGTACATGTAGTTGGTGAGTACTGCAAGGCTCCACCAGATGTGTCCAGGCACCGGAACCGTGACTTGAGCAGCCCAAACACACGCTCGATTACATTTCGTGTTTGTGCATGTGCCTTATTATGGCGTTCTTGTTCCAGTGTATGTGCATTTCTGATGGGTGTCATCAGCCACGGTTCCAGTGCATAGCCAGCATCCCCCACTAAGTGACCATGTGGGATGTCCCCATTGGCAAATGTCTGGTACAGCTGCGTCAAATGCCAGATATGGAAATCATGGTAGCTTCCAGGGCAGCCAGCACACACATTCATTATTATGCCCTGGGCATCACACACAACCTGGCAGTTAATGGAGGGGAAGCTTTTGTGGTTAATGTAGGCCCTACCCTGCTCACCGGCTGGTGCTTTGATACGTATATGCGTGCCGTCTATTGCACCCACTACCTCAGGGTATTCTGCTATTTGCTGGAAGAGACGCATATTGCTGGCCAATACCTCACTGGAATTGGGGAAATATACATGCTCACCGACATGTGCTGACATGGCATCCAGGAACTGGTGCAGTACCCTGGATGCTAATGCCTGTGATATCCCCATCATATCACCAGTTGGTCTTTGGAAGGTACCTGTTGCTAGTATTCTTAGGCCAACACATACCTTGGTTTCCACTGGGATGGGTTCCCCTCTGTTGGTTCTGTGTGTGAGGTGTGGCCTGCACAGCTCAACAATTTGCTGCAGGAGGTCTCTGTCCACTCTATAGCTTTCCACTATCTCCAGCTCATGTAACCCCTGGTAGGTGACCCTGGGCCTGTACACTCTTCTCCGTCTCCTTACTGTGGGTTGTCTGGCAGCATTTGCAAAGTCACCACCCTCAGCAAGTTGCATATGTCTCCTTATAACAGCTATGGCAGCCCCTAGCATTTTTGGTCTGAGTAAAGCTTTTTCAGTTTTCACTTCTAATAGCTTACTCCTCTGTTGCAGTGTCTCTTGAGAGAAACATTATGCACTGTTGTTTGCAGAGTTTTAAGTGCTGGGCTGGGCTACTGTTCTGCCTGTGTAATTGCCTGCTTCTGATTGTTTTCACCTGCTAGCTCTGCCAGTAATCCCTGCTAGCTTCCTACTATTTCCCATGCTTCCTTTTTCCCTTCTGTTTCCTCAGGGGGGAGCAAAGCACACACCAGCAAAATCACGCTCACAGTGGCCAACACGCGCGCACACATGTTTAGACGAACTAGAATCTGCTTATTCGGGTTAAAACGCGTGCACACCAGCGCAAGCAAGCTTATAGGTGTTTAAACAGGCTCCTACATGCATATTCTGCCTTAAACGCGCGCACTCACGCTTAAGCGCGAGCACTCTATCTTACTCGTACCTACTAGTGCGCACACGCGCGCATGCATGCCCAGCAAGAAACGTTGGTGTTATCCATAGTGTACACCTTCCATTTCTTGGCTTTCCCATGCCTACTAGTTGACATTCCTCTTTCCATGATGTGTGACTGACAGCTTTCACATGCCACTGTGCTCCAATGAGCTGCATTCCTTTCCTACATTCCCCCCTGTGATGTCACCTATCTCCTACTCCATTACTCCCCCTTATCCTACTCCTACACTGAACGGAATGTGCTCATTTTCTATGTAACAGTGCGATTCACTATCCTACCACTCATTTACATAGGATTGCCTACTAATGCTTAGTTACATGTCTTACACTCCGCTTCCCCCCTTAGCAACCCCTACTCGGTGGCCATGTTGTTTTAGCCTGCTATTCCCTTCCATTGTAAACTCATGCTTTGCATAAACCCACATTTGTGGGTTTAATATTTTTATTTTTCTGTTTTTTATAGCGCAGCCCATTTGCACGGTGCTGCGCTACGTTTAAACATCGGGGATCGCCGAAAAAAAAAAAAGATTTTATTTCATGTTTGCATCAGGGTACGTTGCCAGTGGCCACATATTTGGCCATTGGCATGCTGCCTGGGACATTTGCAACCTTTATTTGGAGCTGACAAGGCTCCATTGTGTTATTTGCAGAACGGCACTCAGTTATCAACTGAGTACATTTCTGCAGATAACACGGCTCTTACACAGGCAGGTTTCTGCTTCCTGGATCGCAAAATTACCTCATTTGCATGCCTTTCGGCTGCAAGTGAGGTAATTAGCATATCCACGCCCTGCCCGTGTAAGAGCCGTTTTAGGTGCTCTCTTACACGCACAATCAGGCTGTTCCTGGATCGCGATGGTGGCATGGAGTCTTACACTACTCTTAGACTCCGTGCAAGCCATCGTGAATCCTGCCCAATAACTGTGCAGAAGATTAAGTGTAATGTATAATGTTTGTAACTGAGACTATGTCAATGTGGTTTGTTTTCATTTATATAAATGTATAACTGACGTTTGTTGCAAACAGTTGCATGGTATAGTACTGTAATGCAGCCATGGTAACTTGGATGTGAAGTATTACTTGGAGAGATATAAGTATGACAAAAAGAAAGAACAGGATCTCAGGGTATTGATAGCATCCCAGACAAACCTGCAGGAGCAGACTGAGAACCTGGTGCCATCAACAAACAGTATGGTGTTGTGTTATGGTTCCTGAAGCAAAGAGAAAAGAAATTATTCAACACTAAATTTGTTAACTTGTACAAGTGAGCAAAACCAGTGAGCACTGGTGAAACACCCTAAAGAAATTTAACTGGCTCCCAGTTATTAAGGAAACAACTCAGAAAATGTTTGCTGAAAGAAAACAAATGCAACTGCCTCAGAGGGACAGGATGACAAGTACACACCCCAGGTGATTATCCCTGTTTTAGATTTGTCTCCTCAGTTAATACTTGACAACTGACAACAATCTATGTAAATAATTTAATTAAGAATAATAATGCAAACACACAGGTCCTCTGACTAATTAATTTCCTTAGTTGGGAACCTTACTACTAAAACAACAACAATATATGTAAATATTGTACATGGTAATTGCATCCTGCGGTGGTGGTGCGGTAGCGTTGTTGCTTCACAGTAAGACGCTGTCTGGTTCGATTCTCAGCTAGAGCATTTTCTGCGTGGAGACATGCGTTAATGGGCATACCTTCATTGAAAGTTGTGCATCAGGGCTGGTAACTCGGTACATAAAAATCAACTACCAATCATTAGCGGACCGGAGTTCCGCTGTGGCGACCCCTAACCGGGAAAAGCCGAAAGACACAACAACAACATTGTACATGGTAATTGCAATTGCAAGTCCATAGGGCTACTCTAGCAGACAATGTCTCTTCTTTCAGTTCTCTAAATCTAGAACTCTTTCTACTCTTTGTCAAATCATATCTAATCTTAGTAAATGTTCATTCTTTTCTCATATGATGTTTTTGTTTTCTACGTTCTAGATGTCATTATTACTTAATTTCAAAATTAATCTGGCTAAGTTAAATATGTTGTTTCTAGAAGATATTTTTCTGTATGCCTGTAAAATAACACATACACAATGACATAAATGTTGTCTTGTACATGCACCTGTGTTAGTGGAATGTCAGAATATGTACCTAATATGTATGTAATGCCACTGTTTTATTATTATTTTTTTTATATATCTACATCCTATTTGAATTATTGTTTGAAGTATGCCTTATGGCCCACATAGTGCTTGAAAATGGTCCAAGGGCTAGTTCACTTACCTGGTTAACAAATATTAAATAAATAAAGTGAGTCAGTGAGAAATAAATAAATACCTGCACACTACTCTGTGCCAGGAAGATGTTATGAGGTCACACAGAAGGGGGAGGAGTAGGCAAAGGAACTAACTAATCCTTGGCTGTCTGAAAGTACTTCTTCTTAGAGAGGGTTGCAGACCCTTGGAACAGACAGCTGAAATTGACAATTGAGATGGAAGCCATGGAAGCATTTAAGAATGCATAGGGCCAATTAAAAAGATCCGAAGTGAAATTTGGAATGGAAGAGAGCTAGAAAGTTAAATGTCTTTAAGGGTCAGAATAGTCACACTTATTGTCTTCCTCTGTCAACAATTAAGCACCATGTAATTCAGTGTGTGTTTTATGTAGTTGTGTGCATTTTATTATATAAATCTGGATTGTCTGGTACGAGCTAAAATCAGGAAGGACTGATAAAACTGCACTTGTAAACTAATACATTTATCTAACTTAGGCGCAGTTGATTTCTATGGATAAACTTTAAAAGAATAAATGTAAATATTCATGGCACCAATGAAATACTGATAAATACACACACACAAGTAAAAAAAAAGACAAATACTTAATGGCAGTAATGTGCTTGTGCTGCTCCCTGTTGCTGATTGCCTTCAGTGCAGAATGTAGACTATTATAACAATAACCCACGCCTGGGTGTGGGTAATGCTGGTTTTACCCACGGTTGGCGTGGTTTGGTCACGAGGGCGAAGCCCGAGTGGCCAAACAAAGCCAACCGTGGGTAAATCCAGCATTACCCACGCCCAGAAGTGGGTTATTGCTGTTATACAATGACATTATTTAAGAAAAAAATAATTACTTTTCTTAAATAATGGCATTGTATAATGCCTCCTTGCTGCCCTTCCGCAGCTGTCTGGTATTCTGCGGCAGTTCTGATGTGCTGCACATGCATATGCCTATGCAGTACATCAGAGCTGTGGGCAAAAGCAATGGAGAAAGCAAGATCTCCGTTGCTTTTTACTATTTCGCTATGTTAAATGGGTTTTGAAAAAAGCAATGGAGAAAGCAAGATCTCCGTTGCTTTTTACTATTTCGCTATGTTAAATGGGTTTTGAAAAAAGCAATGGAGAAAGCAAGATCTCCGTTGCTTTTTACACACTGTGTTGCTATGTTAAAGGAGTTTAACATAGCGAGACAGCTTTAAAAAAAGAAACGGAGATCTCTGTTGCTTTTTTTAAACCTGTCTCGCTATGTTAAACTCCTTTAACATAGCAAGACAGCATTTTAAAAAAGACTTATACTTATGGAAAAAGTCCGGGCGACCAGACCTTTTTCCACTAGTATAAGTCGATTTACAACGTGCACACTGACCAATCAGCGTGCGCGTTTTGGAATATTAATGGGGGGTCATCGTGGTATAATAGAGTATACTGGTGCGAGGTTCATGTGTAATTAACACAAAACCAAAGCAAAGCGTCAGGTAATGTCGCTGGAATCCACAAACCACAATATACTTGTAATAAAAGAAGAAATATAGCGACTTGCACAGCAGAAGTTGTATAAAACATGAAATAGCAATGGGTAGTATTAAGCAGACAGTTTAATGAAGGTAAGCACTTCATTAAACTGTCTGCTTATTACTACCCATTGATATTTGGTGCTTTATACAATTTCTGGTGTGAGAGTCACTGTATTTCTTCTTTTATTACAAGTTCATTTGTAATTAATCTAGTGACATGGACAATCTTCCTTCTATGGATGGCAACATGACTGGGCAAAATGCAGTTCATAAAATCTGATTTGCTGAATTGTCCCATCACAAAGAGTCACAACATAAGTTTCTCTATCCAATGCTAGAGCAAGCTATATTTAGATTTATGTTGCTGAGTAGATCATACAACTTGGGGTCAGGGTTCACCTGCCTGGAAGGTTTTGAATAAAACACATTTCACTGAAACAGATGTGGTGAATCAGGTTTACATGAAATGTTTTAACACCTGTAGTAAACAGTCCTATTGGCATATATGTCACCTCGCATGTGGGTCTTATACAGTGAGAAAGAGACCCCCTCTTCCAACTAAGTAATGCTTGCTAACCCTAAACATGACCCATCCTTACCTGTAGTTTACCCTTTTTATAACATTACTACTACACAAGACAGCTGGGACACTCAGAACACACATATACACAAACACACATAAAGACTACATGTATCCATTTATTTTCTTTATACAGTACTTTCAGGAGTGTTTTGTTTGCTGTGATAACATCATTAATTCATTTCATGCTTGTGTAACTGAATTATTTGTTATGCATTCAGAATGAACTAACACTTTCACTGTTGCTTTACTCTTATGTATGTATGCATGTTGCATATCTGAATTATTTACAGGCATGGAAAGTGTCCTCAGTGGATTAGATGCTGCAGGCATTGCTGAAAGTAAATGCAGCTAAACATATTTATAAGCTCCAGGAAATGTTTATTAATTGTTGCTGCAGCTTGGAGCCTGGATCTTAGGCTACTGTTAGCTAATCTCCTGGTAGCTTGGATGTCCCAGACTCAACAGCTGTCAGTTTATTGGACCAAAATTATGTTCAAGTGTTTCTAATGGCACTTATTTTCTTTTCAGGCAGCCAGGAGGGTTGTTCATTTCAAGAATCCTGCTGATGAGAGAGGATTTTTAGTAGGCCCTATCCCTCCCTTGACTAAGGGAGGGGTAAGCCACAATTGCAGGGGCCACTACACTCTCTCATTGTGAATGCATACTTCTCTGCTTTCATGATGACAACTACCACTGAAGTGGCATGGTGGCTAAATTCCCACTATTAGGCCATCCCTTTTTTTGCCACCCATCATGTGATAGATTACGACAATGAATGGGCCAATCCACAGCTTCCCTTCCCACCCTCGCAAAATAGGCACACCTTTATTCCCAACATGATCTTCAGCAGACACTCAAACCTCTAAACAAACTAAGGTCACGAGGCATACTTAGGGCTTTGTCCCTCTATACATTATGGATGCCTAAACAGACAGAATAATTCTGGAGCCATCCAGTATAAATAGTACCTCTGGTCTCCTGCCAAAAAGAGGCTACTAGTCTACTAGGACTAACCTGGTCAAAATAAAAAAATAAGATTTTTTTTTTAATTTGCCTTTTTTAAAAAATGCTCTGCTTTGGTAAGAACTGCAGCAGTATTTCAAAAATGCAGATCCTCAAGAAATCTGTACTAATTGTGTAGCTACTTGACTGAGTAACTGGCTTTTAGGAGTATTCACTGTTGTCAACCATGCCTTACTTCAATACAAATGACTGACTTTGGGAGTATATAACAGTAAAGAGATACTGCAAGAGTTGCAGAGGTCAAAAGTCCTCAAATAAAATCCTTGTTCTGTGTTTGACACTGTTTTGGATCTACCTTCTTTCACATTTGACAAACTGTGCTATCACTGCAAATGAAGGGGGCAGTCTTCAGAGAAAAAAGCTTCAAACATTTATTATACATTCATTTTTTTTGGACAAGACATGTTAGGGAATGGTGGCTGTAAGCAGCAGGCTTCATTCTCCAATTCATTTTGTATTTGAAGCAGTTTCTGTTTAGAGTCTGCATGTCCTCTTTGTGTCAATGCAGGTATATGATTTCCTCACACATACCAAAGACAAGATGAGTGCAAACCGATATTCCTCTAAATGGACCACAAGTGTTTGTGTGGTGTGTATGTGTGTTTAATGGTTAAATGCTCTGGAGTAGTGTTCATGTTCAATTTCATTGCTGAGCTCTCTCTAAAGTCAGGGATAGTTTCCAGGTCTGCATGACCCTGAACTGGATTCATCTGGTAATCAGAGACTGAATGAATGATAGGACACTATCAATGCAGAAGAATACCTGGCTTGACATTTTTATCGACATTATTCTGAAGTATGATCATAACTTGTTCTTCTGCTTTCCTGACATAAAGGAAGCGTTCATAAGGAAAATCTACATTTTTAATTAGCTTATTCTATTCTATATATATATATATATATATATATATATATATATATATATATATATATATATATACATCTATATATAAAATATGTGTCTACCTGATAACGCCAAAACTGCAAAATGCCGATGACGAGAACACCGACACCGGAAGATCGACAATGGAGATGATCGACAGTTGAAAACTCAACGCTGAGAACACCGACATGTTAAGGTAAGCGTGGGGTTAGGGTTAGGGGCAGATTAAGTGAGTTAGGGTTAGGGCGCGGGTCAGGTGAGTGAGCGATAGTGGCAGACTGTAGGGTTAGGGGTGAGTTAAGTGAGTTAGGGTTAGGGCGTGGGTTAGGTGAGTGTGCAATAGTGGCGGACCTTAGGGTTAGGGTTTGGGTTAAGGTTAGTGCATAGATAGTTGTGTATGTAAGGTTTAGTGTAGGTTTGTAAGGTTTTTGGTGCACTTGTGTTGTGTGTGTGCTTTTTGGACAGAGGATTTGTTTTGTTTATTGATTGATGGGATTGTGGTATGTCGGGCATGTGAAGTTTCGTGTTTTTGAACTTTCGGTTTTGTGGTGTCGGTGATTTCGTTGTCGGTGTTTTCGCGTGTCGGTGTTATCAGGTAGACCCATACATATATATGTATATACCCACACTCACACACACACGCACACACACCCACACTTGACTGAAATCTCAAAACGCTGAAGTTCATTTGACTGAGACCACAATACCTAAATTTCAAAATACTGAAAACTCATCTGATGAGTCTCATTATAATGAAAGCTTACAATGCTGAATTTCAAAACAATGAAGCAATTGTTGGCAGGTGTGTACCCAAGAAGTCTGAATGCTGCAATCAAATCAAAAGGTGCTTCAACAAAGTATTAGTTTAAGGGTGTGCACACTTATGCAACCAACTTATTGTACGTTTTTTATTTTTTATATTTTTCCCCTAACAAATTTGTTTGTTTTTCAATTGAATTGTACAGGTTATAGGTCGTATTAAAGGTGGGAAAATGTTTGAAATGATTTATTGTGGTCTCATTTTTTTTATATCACAAAAACCTGGCATTTTAACAGGAGTGTGTAAACTTTTTATAGCCACTGTATGTGTGTCACTATTTCAGAAATTAGATTTGCTCAAATTTTTACCCCACATAAATTTGAAAGACTTAAAATATATAGTGAGGTGATGAGGGCAGGAATAATAATAACTAGTCGCATATTGTTTTCTATAATATGTAGATTATGTCTTTCTAAAATGATGTTTTGCTCATGTTTGATGAGACATTTTAAAATATTGTAAAATATGCTCCAAAAATGCAAGGGAATTCAGCATGATTAAAATACCTGCCAGACATTCACCAAAGATATATTTCCTGAAATAAAATATTAATTCTTAGTTGTCAGAAATAATACTTGTCAAGTGACAAGTCTGTATCACATGTGAGCATTAGTACACTTTCCATTTTATATAAAAACTAAATAAAATAAAAATGTATGAGGCCAATGACTTCAACAGATGTAAACCAATTAAATATATCAGCTTTCTGTCTTACTGAAAATATGTCTTTCTTGACATAAGCATATTCAGAAACATTACAGCTTGGTAAAAGCACAATTCACAAAAAGCTTTAGTTTGAAAATTAAAAGGGGATGTCTTAGTTTTACATAGTTCTTGAAATATATGGCTGTACTTTTGAAAGCATTTACTTGTACATTTTAATGGTTTAATGGTTTTAAGCTATTAAAATGCTGCTTTCTTGTACAAGTGTGGTGACTTTTATCCAGCAATGCAGTATTGTTTAATATGTCAACAACAATGTTATAAACTAGTTAATAGAAGTGTGTTGCCCATGATAAATGGTACTGTCTCTCGATATGGCTACTACAAATGAAATGCACTTACCCATAAGCACACCTGAATATCTTCCTGAGCTTGTTTGCAGCTTCAGACACTGTGTTAGACAGACATTCAGTTCTGAACAAGCAGAATATGAACATTACTTTCCCTTGGCAACATGTACAATATCATTGTTCATTGGAAGCAAGTCCTTGGTCACACAATTATGTCAACTAATTTGTCTTTACAAATACTGCATGGGATGTCATCATGTGTAGGAGTAATACCTTTTGGAATCCCACAACTTTAAGTATTGTATTGTATTGTATTGTATTTTTTTGTATTTATGCAGTGAAACTAGAATCCATTAGACTATAAGTAATGAATCACAGCTCTGCCTCAGGGGAACCCACAAATCAAACAGGAACATAATGTTGCCAGAAAAAATAGATGAAAATCTCACAGACTGAGAAACACACTGATATGGAAATGTACAATCAGACTGGCACTGCATGAATCAAAAGTTGTTACTAGCTTCCTGTAAATACAAATATGCAGGGCGTTACAGCACTTCTGGATACACAGTCCCCAGGAGAATGAAATTAATCTACAGTAGTGATGTGTCCATTAGACGCAGTAGCATGACAGTGAAAAAAGATGAGCACAATGTCCTGGAATGGCAATGGGAAGCCATCATGTGAAATCTAACCAATAAGCATTCTGGGTAAACTAATAACTTGTTTAGAAAAGGAAATGCACTAAGTGGACATGTGAAATTGTCAATTCAAAATTTTCTGTCTATCTTTCATAAGCAGTTTAGCATTTCTTCATTTCAAATGAGGGTTTCAAGTGACATAATAGAATGCTATGGATTTAAAGTTTATAGTGCTGGACTGTACAAGTGTGCATATCAGTTCATAGGTGTAAAGAAGGCTAATGGCCACAGGGCCTTTTTAAGCCTAGCAATGCATTCCAAGTATACCTGACAAGTATTAGGAACCTTAAGATTATTCTAATGGGTATATGTATGCTCAGCTTGCATGGTCAGGCATGTACAGGTTGCCTATGTCCATATGGGACATAGGTTCCAGTCCATGGGTGAATTTCCAATCCCCCATCCACTTGTCAAAGTTATGCTTAAATTGGGTTAGGGAAGATCTCTGTTTCACATGGATGGGAACATTTTCCCGAGAAGGGGTAGTCTCTCAGACACATACTTTAAATGTCCCTCCAACATGTCCTTTTATGTTGCAAGAAAGTTTTCCAGGGGTAGCTATTTTGCTGTAGGATACTATTATGCATTTCTTGGGAATGAGTTTTAGACCATGGCACTGGTATCTGTTACTTGTCTGAGTCAGCACCTCTTGGAGGATATTAGTGCCTCGTGGGGATTCTATAACTGCACCTAGTTTGCATTTGTCAGAAAAGTAGATGCCAAAAAGGAGCAGATCCAGAATGGAGCCCTGAGGGACACTACTAGTGACTGACCTCTTTGTGGAGGTGGACTCACCAATCCTAACTTCTTGGGTCCTATATGAGCGACACTTGTCTATTCAATGGGTGACATATGGGTTTATACCTAATTTCATGAGTTTTTCCACAATGCCAGAGTGGGGTATTGTATCAAATGCATTGGCCAGGTCAAGGTAGGCTGCATGTACTATTTTGCCCTTGTCTATTGCTTTGGTGACCTTCTTGAAAACGTTCACTGGGTTAATTAGACATGATCTGCCCTTGATGAAACCAAACTGAGTTGGATTTCCTATGTCACTGTTATTCGTTTTCATGATAATTCCTTCCATGGCTTTGCATTTGAGACTAGTCAGATTTATGGGTCTATAGGTTCCAGGTCTTTAGATAGCCCACCCTTATGAGGAGGGGGGTGGCAACTGCAGTTCTCCATTTGCACAGCATGATGCTTGTTATGAGGCTGCAGTTAAAAAGTGACTTCAGTAGTCCTGATATGTCACCCTTTATGCTATTTAGGAAGAAATTTTGAGATATTATTTATTTATTTATTTATTTATTTATTTGTCATTTGATTACTAGGATAGCCTGATTAGGATGGCAAGTATACCCCTTTTCAGTGGAGGCCTGGGGAGAAAAGATACATAATTAGATAAAACATCACTAAATACTTACAGAGACAAAACTCAACCGTATAACACAATTCTAACAGTATACATAATCTGAGAAAAAAGTCCCAGCAGATAATGTGCAACAATATTTTTAGTCTCACTTTCATAGTCTGAGGACATTACAGTTGAGTCAAAATAGTCTCAAATCACATATCTGAATACTTAACAGCAAGCAATTGTGTCATGAGAGATTAAATCCCATTTTAGAAAACTGTGAAAGCAGTATAATAGGGTGAAATTACCAAGAAAGAAAAGTGAAATATGAGGTAGATGCTAGCCCGGGGTATGGCAGGAGCATAGCCAGGCATGTGAAAGGTTTGCTTCTTTAAATAAGGGTTTAAAGCTACTTAGGTCTGTAATTTGTTTTACACAGAGACAAATGGAGTTCCACAGCTGTGGTATGTGGGGAAAGTGAAGTGCATAACCAGCATAGTCATTAGATTTGGTGGTCATAAATAGTGATTGAGTGATAGAGCTTAGATATCTTTCAGGGGAGTATTTTGGGAGGGCATCTAGGAGGGTTGGAAAGTTTTTGGATTGAAGGACAAGGTTATATGCACTGATTAGTTGTGTATAAGTGAGATGACCTCCAAATTCTAGCCATTTCATTTCTTTTAGGGTAGGGCAGTGATGACAAGAAGAAGGAAGGTTTGAAACCAATTTTGTAATTTTATTGTAACATGAGTTTAGACTTATGTTTAAGTTAGCAGATAGATTAGTTAGCTTGTGCAAGGCATAAAGTAGCAATGGGAGAAATGATGTTGATGCTACATTTTTTCTAGCATTATTTGTGAGATAGAATTTGGACATGTATAAAGTGACATTTTTGATTTTTTTTTAATTACATAGGATATATGGTGGTCAAATTTAAAATTTTCATGAACACTAAATGACTCCTAGCAATGTTGTATGGGATACAAGTCTGAGATGTGCTGTTGTTGGAGGTAACTGAGAAGGAAGGGTTAAGTCATGAGATATTAAGCATTAGCTTTGTTTTATTAGGGTTTAAAAGGAGTTGGGTGTGTGCTAGCCAGATTCCAACTGAAGAGATGAAAACTAATGTTGTAATGAAGAGAGGGTGGAAGTTGAGCAGATGAGGGTAGAGTCATATGCATATTGAATTTGAAAAGCATTATCAGAGCTCATTGATGCAGTTTTCTTGGCCTAGAAGAGCAAGTTGATGACTTGTTCCCTATTAATATTAGTAGGGTTATGTTTGATGGTATTTCCTGAGGGGTAGTTGGAAAAGGAGAGAGGTAAAACTAGAGCTGAGTTTTTTGGCTTAGTGTAGGTGACTAAATTTACAATTAGTGCTGCACTGTGTTTGAGGTTGTGGACATAGCTAAAGAAAGCCAAGGTTGTGGACATAGCGAAATAAAGTCTTATGGTTGTCCTTAACCTAGGAGGCTATTTTTTACCTAAAATATGACTTTGGCAGACTTGATATGCCTACCATATTGCTTGTTTCGATTGATGAGAGTTGTTATCCTGCTGGGCAGTGCACTTCATAATTTTTGCCATGACTTTCTTCCTTTTGTTATATAACCTGTTGATGTTGGGATTCCACTAGGTTATCTTGTTTTTTTTAGGTTTGTTCTGTGGTTATTTCTGGTAGGCACAGCTATCTCTATGCATCTATTAACATGGCTGTACAGGGTCTCTTTGAACAATTCCACACAGGCAGCAGTACAGGGTTGGGGGGACTTGAACATTTGCCAGTTTTTCACTTAATAGTAGGACATTTGCATTAGACTATCTTCTAAATGTTCTAGGGTTAGCAGGAAAGCTGGGGTTTATTTTTTTGTTTAAAAGAGACAGATTTATGGTTTAACCTTACCAGAAAAGACATTACATGGGGGGGGGGGTTGTCAGTGTTCTCCCAGGTTAGTGATGATGAGATCCATTATATTTGCATCCCAAGTGAGCATATGGACTATCTGGTCCAAGGTGTTCATACTGACAAAGCCTAGGAATCTCTAGGACTGCAAGTTTAGGGTCATGTATGATTCCCAGGTTATAGTGGGGTAGATAAAGTCACCCATGACTGTGGTATTTGGTTGAATTGTGAGTGTTTCCAATAAGTTTAGATATGTGTTATAAGTTTCTAAGGTCATAGAGGGAGGCCTATAGCTTGTAAGGATATTTTATCGGACATAACCTAATTTGGATATGGAGAAGCTCAAGTATATCACCCTGTTTTTTTAATAAATATATTTACATGCACACACAGACACACGTACAGACATATATATGTTTACTATCAAATAGTTGAAGTGCATGTTTGAACGGCTCTTTTCGAGGTTGCATAAGATTGCAAAACCACATTTCACACAAGGCATTGATACTGTGAGAATATTAATTTGTTTGTTTCTTTCGGCTTTTCCCGGTTAGGGGTCGCCACAGCGGAACTCCGGTCCGCTAATGATTGGCAGTAGATTTTGATGTGCTGGCTTGCCAGGCCTAACACACAACCTTCAACAAAGGAACACCCACTCACGCATGTCGCCACACAGAAGACGATCTAAATGAGAATCGAACGGGCAACGTCTAATTATGAGGTGACAACGCTACCGCAGCACCACCACCACAGCAGTTAGAATATTACTAAAAATGGAAATTAAATATATTATTAATTTTCAAACATTGTGGTCAAAAGGTTTGAATCTACAATTGGATTTAAATGTGTAATTTTTTGTCATTTTTTGCATTGGTTGTAAGTTTTATTGGGGATGGTGCATGTAGGGAAATGAATATAAATTCATATAGAAATATCCATTCATCTATTTATTTATTTATTTATTTATTCATTTATGTTAAAAATTATTAAAAAATATTTAATAGAATGTAAATGAACTTTTATAAGTAATATTTATATCATTCATATGACAAGCATATTTAGAAACATGTTTGCAATGCTTTAGTCACTGTGATTTTTTAGATTTTTCTGGTTATTCATTGGGTTGGTTGTTTTTAATGATTAGTAATTAACAGCACTTGTATAATGATGTAATTGTAATAGGTATAAAAGAAATGATATCCTTGATGTATATTATTCCCTGGAAGGTATTTAAAGGTGAGGTACTAGGAAGCATCAGTAAAACTTTGGATATCCAACCCTGGCTTTTGAAGTGTGTTTCTTTCTAATTTCATGCTGAGGTGTTTGTTTGGGACAATGTCTTTTACTGGAGACTCAGTTGGTGGTAACGTGGCCGGTCCATCTTGTGAGTCTTTCCCAGGTACTGTTGCTAAAGTTTGGAAGGAGAGGGATAAGAAGTTTGCAGCAAATGATGCATGGTCACATGATAAAGGTGACCAATTGTCTGCTAAATTTGAACAGTTTGAGCATTTGTTAGTAAAGGAAATCACACTGTTCTATGACACCAGACTATTAGAGAAGTATATTAGTCTGGATTTAACACCATAGGGTCTTAGGGTGGATAAATTGCCTGCTTCAGAGTTTCTGGAGGAAGAAATGGATTTATTAGAAGAGTGGAAGAACATTTCATTACAGTGCACATTAGGATAGCTGAAGGTGATCATTAAAAAAAAAAATCATGCTCATGAGAAAATTTGAAGCTCCGTCTTATAGTTGTAGGAGGAGCTTAAGGTGGAATCGTCGGTAAGCAACTTTTCCGCCAGAATGCAAGATATTTATTCTTGTATTAATAAGATTGAAGGAGAGGTGATTGAATGGAAAAGAAATAAACTAGAGAGAGGGATAGAAGAGACCATAAGAACAATTAAATTTTTCAGTGGCAACATAGACATCATAGAAGCAGACCCACCTTAAAGAACTTGGACTGTTTTCTCACAGTTTGCGAGAGTCCTCCTTCTCTTCCACAGAGGTGGGTTCCGATGATAGAAAGAGCATATTGTTTGAAGATTTATGAAAGAATGGTGCCAACAAGGACAGCAGAGCAGTAATCAATGAGCGAGTCCACAAAAAAATATGAATAAACGTGGTCAGAGATGGCAAACAAAAAGGAAATGAACAGAACAGCATTGTTTTGGACATTAATGATAGTGTTGCAAGTGTGGAACATGTATGTGAATTCACTCCTCACAGGTATGAGGAGGATAATGATGTTCGCAGGGTCACTAACAAAATTTTAAGTAATAATTCTAATGATGCTGTTAATTTTCACGGTGATAATGACAGTAACGTAAGAGAACTGAGTATTATTAATTTGTCTGATCTGGAATTTAATGATGACATGCACAGTGTGTTATTAAAGGGTATGAAGTTTGTCCCCACATTTTTTCCCACTATTGCAGATATAATGTTGGAAATCGGTCGTTTTTGTTGTAAACTGAACTTGAGAGTATTCTTTGTAAGAAACCAGAGAGAGCAAGTAGACGAATGTATATCATGTGAAGCTAGAACATTGCTAGAATTATCCATACATGAAAATGAACTTTTTGATATTTTTGTTTAGGTTATACAACTGGATATGGAAAGTTAAAGGCACCAAATATTCCCTATGTCAGTACTTTCAGTCTCCCTAAAACTTCTGCATCAGTCAATATGTTTGAAAAAGTGCTATGCAAACAAATTCAGACTGAATATGTTCATTTTTGTAAAAAGAAAAGATCATACAACATGAGTAAAAATGAATGGGAAGCGATGCAACTTTTACGTAATAAAAATGACAAATATGGTTACATGGAGGCTGACAAAGGGGGAAATTGGGTCATCATGACAAGAGGTGGTTATAACCAAATTGCTGAGATTTTGTTACGAGATGAAAATGTTTATGATAAATTGTTTGAAAATCCTATTAAACGTTGAATAGCATTTTATTGGAATTACTTGAAAGGGGTGAGAGGTTGGGATTTTTTACTCCCAGGATGTTAAGAAGTTATATACCAGCAGTCATCCCTTTCATCAAAAAAGAGCTGTGGTGAAAGGACAGCTGGTAAGGGCAGCAAGAATGGTGTCTGATGAAAGCGATTATGGTATGGAATGTGAAGTACTCAAATCCATGTTATTAAAAGGGATACCCAGAGAGACTAGTGGATAATATCATACACGAAGTTACTATAAAAAGAGCTACAGGACATTTTAAACCATTACTACGAAATGGATATGTCCATAGTTTAGAGAACAACTTGGAACACAGTGACACGGAGGTACAAAATGTAAGCCAAGATTTGAGGCTCAATTTTTTATATACATATTCCTTGGACTATATAACAATATGGGAGATTCTTAATAAGAATTGGTCTATAATAGTTGAGGATAATTGTTTGAATAAATTTTGGGGGAATAAGCCTCAAATAACATATAGAAGAGGCCAAAATTTGAAATCTTTATTTGAGAGAAAAACTAAGCATAATAGGAATTGTGGAATGTCCAAATGTGGATCATGCCAACAATGCAAATATATAAAAATTGGTAACAAAGTGACCATAAGAGAGACAACTTATTATGTAAATGGTAGATATAATTGTGAATCAAAAGGTATGGTTTACGTAGCATGCTGCGAGTTTTGTTCCTCATATTATGTAGGCAAAACGGAGAGAAAAATAAAACAAAGAATATATGAGCATCTATATTGTATCAATAGGAAAGATACAACAAATGCTTTAGCCAAGCATATTTTGGATTATCCAAATCATAGATTTCAATTTATAATACTTCAACAACAGCAAAGTGATTTAAGGGGTGGTCCATGGCAAATAAAGCTTGAGGTTAATGAGATTATGTGGCAGATTAGGACAATGGCCCATGTTCCACCAGGATTGAACAAGTATGTGTCCATAAAAAATATTTTGAAATTAATAGCATTACGTCGGTAAAATATGGTTGTTAAAGTCAAGATTATGCTTATTGGTATAATTTTAGGTAAAAATATAGATGGGAATAATGGTTCATACAAATAGATCATATAAGGATTGGTGAGTAGGGTACATGTATGGTTGTTTGAATATAGAAAGTAAACATAAAGTCTTTTCATAGATTTTTGCACAATGTTTAGAAAATATAAAGGTCCAATAGAAATGTAGTTTAAAGTAGTGTTTATATAAAATTCAGAATGAATAACTGATAAGATGTTTAAATAATAAATAAACAAAAACTACAAAGAAAAATAGGTTTGTTACCATCTAAAATGGGACTTTTAATACACATTAAGAAGTGTTTTTGTTAAAGTAAAGCTATTTATTTATTTTTGGCAATATAATGCTAATTTGATATGGTAAGAACAAATTTGTTTAGAAGCAATGGCAAACCAATAAAACACGGAAAATGGATACAAAGTGCACCAAGCCACTCAATCGACAATGAATAGTAGTTTAATAATCCCTTTAAGTGCGCTCTTTAACATACACTTTTCGTCAGAGCACTTGCTCCGACTTCTTCAGAAGAAATTCACACATTGTATACAACTGCAGTTAATATAAAAACTTTCTGACGTAATAACAAACAATTAATCAATTAAAAACATTCTAATTAAAAGTGATAAGAAACACAATTTAAAAACACAAGCACTCGCAGAGTGCATCACTATTAGATATGAGATGTCACTAAAGCATAAACAAAGCTTCATATTGCTATATGAAAGCCAATATGAAAGCCAATATGACATTTCAGACAATGGTGACATTATTTGGGAAGGCTTCTAATACTTTAATTTCCCTGTTTGTCTACCCATTGTTGATACTCTGATAAAGTGATATTAATTGGTAGAATGTAACTTACAAGAAGAAACCTTAACTAGTAGTTGATAAATAATTTTGTAAAAAGTGCAGGCAACTAAGGTGATACCCACTATTAGATCTAGCTTAATAGAAAAAGTTTTTTAAGTGTAAATATGTTAATGTGAAGCAAAATTAATATATAGAGTACAAGAAAATGCAATGAATGCAAGAAAATACAATGAATGGTACACTAAGAAATCAAGTCAAATACCCAGAAGGAGTTGAAGACAATGGTAGCTCAAGAAGAGCACAGAGTCACCATAAGTGCAGTCTAAATGGCAACGGTGAGTAATAAACTCAAGCCCTCAGTGTCAATGCTAGGATTTGTTAATTTGGGAAGAAATATTGTTAAAGTTAAAGAATTTTTTAAAATAATTTTTTTTTTAAATTTTGATACATAATTAAAAAGGTGTACAAATTAATAATGTATACATATTTGTAAAAGACACGACAACTAGCCTAAACTAAAACCTCTTAGGCTCATCTCTCAAGATTCTTTAATCTCAGGATACATTTTATAGATGTCATTTCATTGATTCCTGGATATTGACTGGCATTAGTTCTAAGTTGCCAGATGAGCTCCTTCTTTTCTAATTTAAGTGACTCTGGTCCCCCTCTATCGTCCTTCACTAGTTTGTCAATAGCACGGAAAGTAAATTCATGTCTTGGATTCTCGCTGTGGTGCTTAGCCAAAGCGTTCTCCTGTTTATTTTTGTTTATATTGTAGATGTGTTCATAAATCCTATTGTTAAGTTTCCTGTCAGTTTTTCCTATGTAAAATGCCATACATTGGGCACATTTAGCCAGGTAAACAACCTGTTTACTCTGACAGGAAAACTTAACTTTGGATTTATATAAGGTGTTCCTTATTGAGAAGGTGCTTCCCTCATCTATGTATTTACAGTAACTGCACATATTGCACTTGTGCATACCTACCTTACTAGAGAAAGTTTGCTTATTACTTTCTAAGATTCCTTTTAAATTGATCCCCCGCTTAAAAGTTATTTTTGGTTTACTAGGGATCAATGTCCTAAAGTGGCCATCATTAGTCAGCAATTCCCAATTTTTTATAACAATATTCTTAATTGTATAAGCGTCAATACTGAAAGTGAAAACAAAACTACAGTGGAAACTGGATGGATTATTATTAGTTGTAAACTGTGTATCAGTACTAATTCCCACTGGGTTCCAGTTTGCATTTAGCAAGGGGACATATACCCCTATCTGCCTTTTAAATTTAACCTCGTCCGAAATGTCCTCAATAAATTCTAAAGGGTATCCTCTTTGAAGAAAAAAGTTTGTCAAGGTGGAGCACTCTTCCAGGAATTCGTCTTCTCTAGACATCATCCTGGCTGCTCTCACCATCTGACCCTTGACAACTGACTTCTTTTGGTGTTTAGGGTGGCAGCTGGAGAAGTGCAGAAACATGTTTGAATATGTTTCCTTTCGGTAAATCTTAGAGATGTACTTATTGTTCAGGTAGTCTTTCCTTAAGTGGACATCTAGATACTCAATAGTGTCTTTATCATATTTGTGTGTAAAGATGAGGAAGTCAGTGCTGTTATTGAAGTGAGCTATTAAGCTTTTTAAATCATGCTTGGATCCTTTAAACATGATAAATATGTTGTCCAGGAACCTGGTGTAAAATGTGATATTATCTTTGAAGACATTGTTGGTTAGTACAAAAGATCTTTCCCAAAAAGCCATCACCAGGTTCACTAGACTGGCCCCACATGGGGAGCCCATAGCCACTCCTATGTCTTGATGGAAGATCTCTTTGTTAAACATTAGGAAGTTATATGATAGAACTGTATCAATAAGCTCTCCAACTAGTTGGACCTCATTATCAGGTGCTCCTAGGGTCCTAAGCATATTACTAGTCCATTCGATTCCCTCCTCATGTCGAATGGAGGAATAGAGATCTTTCACGTCGACCGTAATAAAATAACTCTCAGCTGAGAAGCTTAAATTGTTAATGGATTCCAAAAAGGACCAGGAGTCCTTACATATCTGCCGCTCCCTCTTAATATATTTTTGCAAGATCCTATCGACTACCTTAGCACAGGTGTATGTGATACTGTTTCTGCCATCAACCAGGGCCCTCATTGGTGGATCATTCATATTTTAATGTACTTTGGGCACACCGAATAGAATAGGAATTCTAGGTGCAGGTTGTACTAAAAAGTTGTACATGTCCTTATCTATTCTGGCCTCAATGTACAATTCTTCAATGAGGGACCTAACTCTCCTATATGCTACATTCATCTCGTTGATAGACACTTTGGTGTAGGTGCCGCTTTCAAGTATGGTATACATCCTGTTGTCGTAGTCAGTTGTTGACATTATTACTAAACCCCCGCCTTATCGGGTTTCATGATTCTGATCGGGGCTTGCTTTAAAAGGTTTAAGATGTCCCTTTGTTCTTTAGTTATGTTAGACTTATAATGTGAATAATTTCTACCAGACTCTTGCAAGTTCCTCAAATCAAGTTCGGTAATTTTTTCAAACAAAGTTAACAATGGATGTAGTGGAGGGTTATAAACACTTGATACAAGTAAATCGGACATGGTGTTAAGCTGATTCCCCATCAGGGAAAGTAAATTCAGTTTCCTTATAAATAGTTTAAGATCAATGAATGTATTTGCTATGTCAAACTGTGTTGAAGGGATAAAAGTATACCCTTTTGATAATAAGTCAACTGTCTCAATGTCTATATGTATATGTATGAACAAATTTGTATCTATTTTTTAAATGGAAGAGAACTTCTATGAATTTATGGATTAGTCTATTTTTAGATTTGTGTATGTTAGTCGCAAAGGGCTTTTTTTCAAGTGTAGAGTTTATTTAACAAAAGTAATTAACTATTTAATTGAATAATTGAATATGGAGTTTACTATAAAGGCATTGTGTTTTAAATGTTTTTTGTCTGAAGAAGGGGAGGCATTGACTTCTCCGAAAGCGCTTATTAAACCTGAGTTTTACTTATCCTGCTTGGATTTATTCAGTTTACCTTTTGCCATTTTTTGTTTTAAACAGTCTTTATTTCTTTTGGTTTTGAAGTTATATACATACAAAAAAAAAAAAAAATAGCTAAATTCTGCGTGATTCCCAAAGTCTATAAAAATCTTGCCAATCCACCAGGTAGACCAATCATATCAGGGGTGGGTGCTTACCTACAAAATGTAGGGACATTTTTGGATGCCCATCTGAAATAATTTTTACCTATGGTTCCTTCACATATTAATAACAGCAAAGAATTCTCATAAGTAGTAGGTGGAATGCAGTGGCAGGAGGACTTTTATTGGACTGGAGTACATGTAAAATCTTTATACATGAATATCAATACTAAATAGGGTCTTGAGGCATCAGCAGGGGTTATGGGGGAAGGACCAAGATCCAGCTATATTACAACTCCTGGAGTTTGCTCTCACACACAACTTTTTTGAATTTGAAAATGAGTTTTTTTCTACAGAGAGCAGGAACAGCAATGAGAGCTGGATTTGCTCCTTCTTATGCTATAATCTTCATGGGATTTTTTTGAAAATTTATACATTTACAATAACAATTTTTATTCTCAGCATGTAGTAATTTTTAAGCGTTACATAGATTACTCAATTTTTATTTGTCAGGGGGAAACTAGTCAGTTTGAGAAGTTCATGGAAGAACTGACTATGAATGTATGTGAGATACAGTTAACATACAAAATTCATCATAAAGTAATTCAGTTCTTAGATGTAGAATATTTTGTGAACAAGGAAAACAAGGTCTCTGTTAGACCCTATACTAATGAAATAGCAGTGAATGATTTCTTGTGTAGACATATGCACCCCATCCATTTATTAAATTCTTAATAAATGGTTAATATAGGCGTATAGGTAATAATACTTTTGACAAAACACAGGTTCAGGATGAATTTGCAAAGATCACTGAGAAGTTGATTAAGAGAGGTTATTCATCAGAGGTATTGAAGGAGGCTGAGAAAAGGGCAGCAGGTGTGTTTCATAGAGTTCATCATGAAACATATAATGCTGGGGAAAATTGTGTGCTAGGACATAAAAATAGTGTGTCCAAGGATGATATATTTTTTGTTAACAAATATTCCCCTTTCACCAAGGTTATAAAACAAGTGGTGAATAGGTTTTGGCCAATTGTTAAACAGGAGAATGAGGTGGGAGACCTGTTTCCAGAAAGGGTTATTTTTTCACACACTAGATTTTTTAATTTTAAGGAGATTTTAAATATCAGACTATATAAAAAAACAGGGGGTAGAGTGAACACTTATCCGTGTGGAAAGTGCAAAGTTTGTGAAAAAGTTAAAAACCTTTCGGGCAGCAAGATAAATGAGAAAACGTACAAGTCATATGACTTTTTTGATTGTAACACATATGGTGTTGTATACATTATAGGGTGTAATTGTGAACCTTGTATGTGGTACATTGGTAAAACAAAGCGGATGGTAAAAAGAGAATAATAGAGCATCTTGGTGGTATTAGGAATGGCAGCTAGAAAGCCCTGTGGCTCAACATCTTCATATGAAGCATAAGGCTTTATCTAATAGTTTGTTTTTCAGTGCATTGGCAAAACCACATTTCACACAAGGCATTGATATTGTGAGAACATTACTAAAAATGGAAACTAAATATATTATTAATCTTCAAACATTGTGGCCAAAAGGTTTAAATCTAGAATTAGATTTAAATATGCAATTTTTTGTAATATTCTGCACTGGTTGTAAGTTTTATTGGGGATGGTGCATGCATCGAAATTAATATTAATGCATATAGGAATATCTATTTCATCTATTCATTTATTTAATTTATTTATTCATTTATGTTACAATTATTAAAAAATATTTAATAGAATGTAAATGAATATTTGTAAGTAATATTTATATCATTCATATGGCAAGCATCTTTAGAAATATGTTTGCAATGGGTTAATGCTTTAATCACTGTAATTTTTCAGATTTTTCTGGTTATTCATTGGGTTGGTTGTTTTTAATGATTAGAAATTAACAGCACTTGTATAATGATGTAATTGCAATAGGTATAACATAAATTATATCATTGATGCATATTATTCCCTGGAAGATGTTTGAAGCCGAGGTACTAGGAAGCACCAGTAAAACTTTGGATATCCAAACCTGGCTTTTGAAGTGTGTTTCTTTATAATTTCATGGTGTGGTGTTTGTTTGGGGCAATGTAGCAATTTCCTCATGTACACTGACAACCCTCTCCTCCTACCACCCAATACTACAACCTGCAAGAAATGCACTTAAACAACCAAAGTGGAAGCCAAGCTCTCTCCAGCTAAGAATGGACTAGACAGTCAAGAGGAGAAGGTAAACACCTGTACCACACCACACTCAACACATAGTCCTTCAAAACCAACACCATGGGTACCAGAACCATAGAGCATGGGGGAAGTGGAGCCCCAACACACTTTTGCAGATCATCCATACCTCTGTCCCTTTCATTTTCCATGCCTCCAACTGCCACAATGACATCAGCATATATATTTCTGGTTTTGCAAACAGGAACAGATTTATTCAGAAGCTGCTGCCTGCAGAAACGGAAAGTATATATTTTCAGAAGCCTGTAATGGAGCAGGTTAGCTGCTGCATCTGGACTGTAGGGCAGGAACAACAGGATTTAATTGTTGAGTGGAGCAGGAATGGACAGAAGCTGAATGGTACCAGAGGATGGAGCCTGCTGTCTATCAGAGTGAGTACACTGCTGGATTGTATATAGTTGCAGAGGTGTGTGTGTGTGTGTGTGTGTGTGTGTAAATGCCCCAGCAGGACACATCTGGTGGCTAGGCTCAAACCCTATACCTTAGGTACAGGTAAAAAGTGCCTAAAGTCCCTAGCCACCATCACTTGTGAATTTATGCCTCACATTTTTGTTCTGTTCCTCTGGTTTGCAGGAGTGGTAAAAAAGAACCTTTTATTCTAGCAATTTTCTAAGGTTATAAAATCAGTATTTGAAATGTGTCCCTATTTTGGGTCTGTATTCTCCCATTATTAGCTTTGTTCTGTATTTTTGTGCTAAGAGGTTGAGAGCTATGGTGAGAAGTGAGAAGTGAATTCGCTAAATTATATTATAGCCATTTAAGTTTGTCTTCCTGTCTTTCAAGAAACTGCAGGTTTAGCTTAGTGGTATGTTGCACTGACTGTAGTGCACAGGGTTCTAGGTTCAAGACTTGGCAGTGAAATGCATGGTAGTAACAACATTTTATGTAAGCAACTTTCCAAAATTATTCATGCAATGTTTAAAATGTGTCCCTGGTTTTTGGCCTTTTGCCCCCTCCCCCCAATTGAAAATAAGTTCAAGAAGCTGTGCAACAATGCCTATGGCTTACACTCTACTGTGATTCTGTATTTATATATTGTGTATAGAAGTTTACTGTTATCATGGAAATGTTCTGAATATGGCAGTTTTTTCATTACTAGTGCATGCATTTTGCTTCATTACCTACTTGAAAATGTTCAAACAATAAATTTAAAATGCAATTGTGTATGGAAGTAGACTGTTATCATGGAAATGTTCTGAATATGGCAGTTTTGTCATTACTGGTGCATGCATGTTGCTTCATTGCCTACTGGAAAAATGTTCAAACAAATTTAAAATGCAGTTGTGTGTGGAAGTAGACCTTAATGATGGAAATGTTCTAAATACGGCAGTTTTGTCATTATTGGTTAATGCATTTTTGTTTCATTGCCTACTGGAATAATGTTTAAACAATACATTTAAAATGTGCTCTAACTTAAGTCTAACAAGTGTGCTGTATTATACAAGGAATATACTTTAATACAATCAGGAAGGTGAATCAAGGAATGCATGCATGTATGCACGGCCCTATAAATGTGTTTGAAAACAGCCCAGAGGAATGTGTGAAAGGCTCAAAATCATGGGCAAATTTTAAGCTTTACTCTTGTTACCAAATCAATGGATGAAGGTAAAACAGTTCACACCACATTACCTTGACCTGGCCAAGCCTTTTGACACAATCCCCTACTCAGGTGTAGTACAAAAGATGAATAATGTAGAAGCAAACACTTACATCACCAGCTGCATTGCCAACTTGGCTCACAGGATGCAGGAGATCAAAACAGGGGAAGAGACCAGTCATCAATTGAGTTCCCCAGGATTTGGTGCTGAGACTTTTTCTGTTTGGTATATACATCTCAAAAGTAAAAGGAAATACCACAGGAGCTTTGACCAGCTAAGTTTGAGATGACTGCAAGCTAGGAGAAGTTATTGAATCCCCAAATGACTGAACCATCATGCAAGAAGGTTTGTCCCAGATAATAACTGGTGTCAAAATCATGACAATGCCCTCTGAGAACTGATCCAATTGTTTGGAATTTGGAAACTTGTGTGTACAGTGACCTAACTTTTGACCAACATGTGCCGAGAGTCATAAGAAAGCCTTTCTATATTACACAGCTTATAACAAATTGATTGTGACTAGATCTACAGATGTTGTTACCCCCCTTTACAAAGCTCTCATTATGTCAATCATTTTGTATAATGCCCACTTTGTCATGTATCTGTCCAGCCCCATGCAACAATTGGAATACCTTCAGTGATACCTTACTAAAAGGATACAAGTCCTAAACAATAGGTTTTGCATGGACCACCTCAAAGATTTATTACTATACTCAGTATCCTACAGAGTGCTTAGAGGTGGCATGTCTGGCATACAAAGCATCCTCCGACATAATACAGATGGACCTACTGAACATCAGCAAGTCAAATGGCATCAGAAATACTCAGTCCATGTATCTAAATTGAATGCTGTGGAGAGATGGATATATATATCACAGAGGCTACCACTGTTCCAGAACAGACTATCCATAAAAATAAAGCAAAGCTCATCCATCCATATTCAAATGCAACTTGGTTCTAAGGATGGGTAATACAAAATGCACTCCAGGATTTCCCCTCATGCCGCTAATGGATAGAGGCAGTTCCTCTGCATCTGTTACACGGGCCCCTCAAATTATCTATGGTATGATCACAGTTGTTCTCACTAGGGCTAATATACAATTATCAGCCATGGGGATAGCTAAGACTAATCAGAAAATGTTAATTCAAGCACCAAAAGGGAATTGGCCAAGCTTAAAATGTCCTCCAAGTGAACCTATGTTGTGGTAGCAAATAGTTATAAAAAATTACCCTTTTAGTTCACTAATGCCCCTGTCACCCTCCAGCCCCCCCCCCCAGTCTTTAATACCTTCCGGCGCCTATGACCTAAACCTACACATAACAACACAAAACACACACCTATATTCACAGAGGCTCTCAATGAAAATCTGCCCAAGCAACAGAGACCTCCAAAGCTGAAATGCAAGCAACGGCCACCCCACAACACTACACAAATGACACATAGCCCAAAAAAACAGTGTGCCACTCAACATCAGCCCATAAGGCAAAACAACGTACCCAACACACTAGTCATTGGCAACTCTGTAGTCAGGCACACTGATGTCCCACTCACTAGGCTAAACAAGGAGAAAGTTACTGTCAGCTGCCTGTCGGGTGCCAGGATCTGCCACATAAAGCATGCACTCAGGTCACTCCACAAGTACAAATATTACTCTGTCATTGTCCATGTTGGTGTGAATGACCTGAGACATACCTCCCTGGACTACATGAAAAGAGACATGGAGGAGCTCTTGGATCATGTAGCCCAGGCAGGTATGACCTTTGCCTTGAGTAGCATCCTGCCATCATCCAGAATGATACCGCAGTACAAGGGCAAAATGATTGACTTCAACAATTGGCTAAACTTCTGGTGCCATTCAAAGGTGATTCAGTGTATGCCTGTCTGGGACAACAAAATCAACAGACCATGATGCTTTGCCAGAGATGGCCTGCACCTCTTGCCCCTGGGATTCTGGATACTGACTAAGGCTCTTGCCACCCCTATAGTGCCTTTTTTAGGGAAGGTTCAAATGACAAACTCACCATCGTAGCAGGTACAAGCAAGCAAAATCTGAGGGTAATGCTACTCAACACCTGAAGTCTAAACCTCAAAATGCACACACTCGAGGCACTCCTTAAAATGGAGAACATTGACATCTGTGCAGTGACAGAGACCTGGTTCAAGGCTCCAGAGAGCACCCCTGCATTACCAGGCTATAATTTATACCACAACTTTCGGCCACCTAACCTGGACCGAAAAACTAAAGGAGGAGGAGTGTCCATATTCATTAAGGATATCCACACCTTCAGGCTAGTTGCTCAACATAATCCATCCGAAATAATCCAAGTGCAACTAACACTAGGCAACACTGCAATCCAGGTTCTGGCTTGTTACAGATCCCCTGCCATGCCCCTGAATGCTCACTCCACATTTCTTGATATACTGGAAAATATTAAGGTACAGCCCAATACCCTAATAATGGGTGATTTCAACTACCCCACCATCAACTGGGAAAACTACTCATGTACTAACTCATTTTCTCAATGTTTTCTGGAATTCATAAATTCCAGCACCCTGGATCAGCTTATCTATACCCCCACCAGGGGCAGCAATATCCTGGACCTGGTCATTACCAATATGGGTAACCGATGTTCCATGCCAGAGGTCCTCCTCGCTGTTCATATCCTACCACAAGTTACTCACCCTTGACATCCATATCCCACCCCCATCCCCATTAAGGAAACCACTGCAAAAAACTTCTCCAAAGCCAACTTCATGCTTCTTAAGACAGACGTGGCAAGCTTCACAATACCCATACAGATGGAAAATAGAGATACGACTGCTGAATCCTATACAAATGCTCTATATAAGCACGTACACAAGTGCATAGATCGTGCCATCCCACAAAAAGGAAGCCAATCCGTTGGTCCCCTGCAATAAACAAATTCTACAACAGAAGGAAGAAGCTGTTGCAAAAAAGAGTAAAATCCCATGATTGCAGGAACTCCCTGGTCAGCCTCAGTAAGAAGCTGAGATCCATCATAAAATCCTCCAAAGCTAGTTACAAAAATAAAATCATCACTGATTCTAAAGACAACCACAAAGCATTCTACAGCTATGTCAAGAATCTCAATGGCAACACTCAGATCTGCTCTGAGCTACAGCACAATGGCACTAGATATACAGAACCAGCTGATATTGCCAACATCCTGGCAGATAGTTTCAGTGCAAACTTTACCCCCCCTTACCCTTCAAAGGTCCCATCTCTATACCAAAAGAATGCAAAGTCCCTGTAATCACGGATGCACAAGTAAAGACCATACACTCCAAAGCCAAGAACACAGCATCCATGGGACCAGACAACATCCCAGGCTGCCTTCTGCATGAACTACAGAAAGAACTGGCACCCCACCTAAGTACCATGTTCAATCATAGCCTCACTTCAGGCTTTGTGCCTACTGAATTGCACACAGTGACGGTTATCCCACAACACAAAGGGGTGCCACCACGAACCCCGGGAACTACCGCCCCATTAGCCTGATGAGCCTGGTCTGCAAGGCCATGGAACGTATCATCTTGGAGCTTATAAACAAAGACATAGGTAACCTCCAAACTCTGGACCCCACACAGTTTGGGTTTGTAAAAGATAGATCATGTCAGCTGAACCTGATTGACTTCTTTGAAGCAGTCATCAGAGCCATGGACGAGGGTAAGATGGGGCAAACAGCCTATCCCGACCTCGGCAAGGCTTTCAACACCATACCCCACTCTGGAATTATAGATAAACTGACTAAACTGGGCATAAATCCCTATGTCACAAGATGGGTGGCCAACTGGCTCACTGACAGAACCCAAACAGTGAAAGTAGCCGACTCCAAATCTGACTTCAGACCATTGACAAGTGGAGTACCACAGGGTTCAGTTCTGGGTCCGCTTTTGTTTTGCATCTACTTCTCAGAAGTCCAGGATAACACAGCAGGTCTTTGGGTAAAGAAGTTTACAGACAAATGCAAACTAAGAGCCATAATACAATCACCTAATGATGTGGACATTCTACAAAGGGGCCTCACTGAGACTGATGCTTGGTGTCAAAGTCATGGCGTCAGGCTCAATGCCAAGAAGTGCATTCTCATCCCCTTTGGGAAAAACACTGTACCCATGAACTACCACATAGGCAGTAGCCTACTAAACACTGAAAGTGTGATAAGAGATCTTGGGACATAGGTGGACAGCAGTCTCTCCTTTGATAATCACATCACCACAGTAGTCAGGAAATCCTTCTATGTGGCACACCTCATCACAAAGGGGTTGTCGTCCAGAAAAAAAGAGGTCATTGTTCCTCTTTACTCATTCCTCATCAGACCCATTATAGAGTACAACACCCCATTTGGCATGCACCTTGCAAAACATCTACAGCAACTAGAAAGGCCACAGAAATACCTCACTAAGAGGATTACCAGCCTTAAATGGATGTCATACACAGACCGTCTCAAAAAACTCTGGCTCTACTCTGTCGCATATCTCCTACTCAGAGGCGACCTCTGCCTAATATACAAAGCCATGTCAAACTCAGATCTGTTGGACATGCTACACTTAAAGAAATGCCAATCTCTCTGAGCCACATCCTCCAGGGACATAACATTGTCATCACAATTGCTGGAGGGATAGATTCCTGTCCCAGAGACTTCCCATGCTCTGAAACAGATTACTCATTCATGTCAAACAAAGCTCCTCATTAGCCCTCTTTAAGAAAAATCTTGACAACTGGATGGCAAATAGGAAATTCACCCCGGGAATCACTTCTGTGGCTCTGCTCGACAGGGGCATAGGAAAATCATTTTCTTGGGTGGCCAAAGCCATGGAACTTTTTTGGCTAGGCTTAAATAGGCCTGAGATCCGATAGCCTAGTACCTACCTATGAACCTACCTGTGAATCTCTCACATACCTTATCAGTTTGTTTAAAAATGTATTGTCACATTTTAATACTGCATAGCATCGTCTGATGATTTAAGCACCACAATGCATTTTGCCACAGCCAAAACTTAATTATTTGGGCTATTTTTTCCTTTCAATAAAATGCTTTGTAAATGTTTTACTGAAATCATGGCCCAGATAAATTTAAAGTTTTCTTTGATGATGTCAGGTAAGGCAGTTTTCCATACAGTGTGATGGATGCATCTCTGCACATGTATAGCAAATGCCTATTAAACTTTATGGACGCATTTCATGTTTTCCCCTGAGATGATGTCACTGAGTTTACAGATCACACTTATTCCTCAGTGGCATCAGCACAGGGATGAAGAACTGCATGAGGAGTATTTCTCCTTAAAGAAAACATTAAAGAAGTTCACCGATGGCTAAAAAGCCTGAGCCTGATTAAGTACCACATAATTTGGTGCAAAAAGTAAATCACGCAAATGTGATAATACACTTTAGATTGTTGCCATTAAAATGAGGCAATTACTACATTGTCTTAGGATGCCCATATCCACCAAGCTGGCCACAGAGAAAACAAGAGAATTAATTTCCGTGGTTACAGGCCCTTTTTATTTTATTGGAAAACTACTGAAAGAGTATAGAGTAATCACAGGAGTATTTAATGCAAAACAGAATGGGAAATACATGTTACTGTAAACAATAGTTTCTATTTGTTTAATAGGGGACTGGGGATGTTTCAAGGGTAGTTTTATAGAGAAAATATAAATTCTAGGTACCCGCCTCTATAAAAGTGCACTGCTAAGACCCACTGCATGACATAACAGCATTGTGCAAACAAGCCAACTCTATACAGGGCCAAGAAATTGAATAGATACACAAATAGCCTTCTAGCCAATCAGGAGGTCACACTCAAAACTTATTTCTTGGTGATTCCCAGTTTAAAATAGACCAGGCTATCTCCAATTCAACTAGAGCACAGGGAAGAGTATCCGTAATGAAAATCACAAAGACCAACCCCAATGCTGAGGAACTATGCTACAAGCCACTGACTAAACCGGGAAACACTCAAATAAAAAAAATACTCAATAGTGCAGAAGCCAGCAATGAAGTCAGTGGAATGCAAAGGCACTTTACAATGATAAAAATACAACAAAATATAGCAAATAATCTGAAAATATAGTGGTAGCACAGTCAAAATAGGCTATAAAGTGCAAAAATGACCAGATGTTCTTATCTTGTGCATGGACTGCACTAGATACAAGCCAAACTGTCTGCAAACAGTGCAGCCACAAAGTGTTTGTGAACACACAAAATAGCCTTGGAGTCAATCAGAGTGGCACACTAAAACTCTTAACTCTGTGATTCTTAGATTACAAAAGACCAGACTATATCCCACCACCAACTGCCAGAACAGTGCAGTTCTGGTCTCCTAAATGAAAATCACAAAGACAAAACACATGGGAGGGGGTAATTTGAGCAGCGCTGTAGACAACTCAAGCTGCTGTTTCATACATTTGGCCAATGGAGACATTCCTGCACCTCGTCTTGTATAAAATGGATGAGAATCCTTGTATGATTCAAACTCTGATACTGAACTTGCTTGTTAGTATTTTCCATAGGAAGTCACTGTAAGTTAAATTTCAAGGATGCACCAGATGTGATTCCTTTTCTTGGTCTCTGTGCAACTGTGGGGTTGGTATGTATACGTTTCGAGTTGTAGGAGACTCATATGAAGGGTGCATTGGGCTTGTCCCCCTGCAGTGGAACTCAACAAGTTGTGACCTCATAGAGCTGGGATGTGTGAAGAAAATCTAATTAACAGGGGAAGTTTTAGCCGCTCATATGTAGTGGGAGATGTGACTGAGCTTCTTGGTGGTCTTCCTTGCTATAAGCTTAGTAAGAAGCTATGAACCTTTAAAAAAAAGTTAAAAAAAAAAATCATTAGATTGAGCTCCGAATGAGATGAACTCAGCAAGTTGTGATCACATTAAGTTGAACATTTAATAGTTGAAGCTCAATACGTTCCCAGAATGACATTTAGGTAGTTATGATTTCAGAACTGGTATGCAACTAGAGTCATCGGTAACTGTAATGCAAAGTTACATCAAGACAGCCCAAGCATGCAAAGAAGTAAAGCAAAATAAAAAATAACATCAAAGGTGCCTGGTGGAAGAGGCTTAAAGTACCCTTGGCTGAAGCAGAGGAATTAGTATGCCAAAACTGACCATGTTTGTATAAAAAGAGCACATGCTTCCAGGAAGAAGTAACAAAATGACCTTGAAATATCCCGAATCCAAGTAATAGAGAAAAAAAACTATATTTATTTATTAATGTCTTTTTTGACCAGGAAAGTATGACTGGGCAGAATTCATTTTCAGTGGAGGCCTGGAGAGAAAAGCTCCATCACAGCACATTTATATTAACATGAACAATTCAGACAGTTCTCAGAAAAACAACAGTCACTTGTAAAGAAGTTTTGTGTTCTTATAGTTCAGTATAAAAAGGTTTGCAAGGAGTTGATACGAAATGAAGAAAGTTAAAAAATTTGTATGGAGGGTGGAAAATATTAGCATTCTGTAGGAGGATAATGAATAATAATGTTTAACTGAGAGAGCACTGTATAGGATCAGTTCTATTTAGGCTACCTGTTCTGATTTGGTGTATCTAGAAGTTTTAAAGTGAAGCTATTCAGGGGATGCATGAGAGGGCTAGAGTAGTGATGTGGCAGTTAGAAAAAGAGAAAGATGAGAAGTGTTCCCTTTGTCCAGCCTAGTGAATGCAGTAGCAAAGGTCATTGTAACTCCTTGCAGGAATATGGGACCTTAAAAACAGGCTTTCAGTTCTGATGCTTTTTAATAAAAGTATATGATGGATTATGTGGAATTAGATGTCGGCAGAAATACACGTGAGACTGTAGGTGGCTACATCTTACTACATTTGGGTCTGAGAACTTTTAAGTAATTTTTTAATAATTTCAGTATATACTATTAGGGCTTTATGCTGCTGTTTACTGACATTAGGTGTTGAGATAAAAATCAACAAAATAAATAAGTTCATTTCTCACAAATAGACTCTGGTGTCTAAGAGAACTGCGGTGGTGGTGCTGCAGTAGCGTTGTTGCCTCACACTAAGACGTTGTCCTGTTCGCTTCTCAGCTAAAGCTTCTTGTGTGTGGAGACATGCGTGAATGGGCGTACCTTCATTAAAGGTTGTGCATCAGGGCTTGCAACTCGGCATGTAAAAATCTACTGCCAATCATTAGCGGACCGAAGTTCCGCTGTGGCGACCTCTAACCGGGAAAAGCTGAAAGACACAACAACAACAAAAAGACTCTGGTGTCTAAGAAAACCACTAAAACCAGCAGACCGACAATGGAAAATTTAGGTACATGCAATGAGTTTGTGATGACAGGACGTATAGTTGTGTGTAATATGAACTGCTGCAGGAAGAGCACAAGGTACACTTGAGGGTGCATGTCCTGGACCTATATTAACTTGCTGAAAGATATTTCCAGTGAACACCTCTTCATCGACACCTAACTATCGAAAATAACTTCCACGATTTCCAAAATTTTCCCAGGGCAATTAAATAATTGCCCTGCAGCACAAAGAAAGATACTTTGCACTATATCAAACACACCCAAGTGGGAGGCTACAACCCCCGACACCCCCCATTGTGGGGGATTACACTCCCCACATCCTCCTAACTATATATACCAAGTCTTAGATCACACTACAGTGGGGAAAAGGACAAAGTTGTGTAGTTGGCCAACTACTTCATTGCCCTGGGAAAATTCTGTGAATCGTAGAAGTGATTTTCAAGAGTTAGGTGTTGATGAAGAGGTGTTCGCTGGAAATGTCTTTCAACTAGCTAATATAGACCCCATGTCCTATAGTTCTGAAATTACAGACTAGATAATTCAAGTCACTTGATGAATTGAGTAGAACTGGCTAGTGAAATACAGGTAGGAGCAGCAAACAAAAATCAGGTAAAATTAGTTATTAACAGACACTTCAGAATTCAAATTGTAGTTAGATGACTTTTATAGAAATGGCTAGACAAACACAGTTCACAATATTATAGTCAACAGTTAGTTACCAGTGGTAATGTACCATCTTAGCACAGCAACCAGGCAGACTTGGTATAGAGAAGGCAATGATTTACAGCAGAGCAACTGGATGACTTAAATATAAATACTATCTGAATAAAGCAATTAAGTGGCTCAAACAAAAATGGCTGTTGAATTAGGACAGTGGCAACAACTGACAAACAGTGCAGCACAAGCGAAGAAAAAGACCCAGGAAGTACAAAATCCATCATTTTGCTAATATAGACATTACCTGAGGTGCATTGTCAATGACGACATCAGTCTGCAATGTAAGCAGAATGCACAGTACTATATGACCTAACTAAAATCAAATATAATGTAGAGTGTGGCACAATGCAAAACATCACACAGTTGGATATATGACTCAGATAATTTACAGTCCAAGATGAGACATAAAGTGAGTGTGAAATGCAAAATACTAAAACAGTGCTAGTATAAAATGTTATCCCTAGAAGAAAATTAAAATGCAAAAAGGTTGTGTCAAATACGGAGCAATTTCACACAAATCGGTTAAAAAAGAATCACTTTCATCATGCGGCTGAAGATATAATTGTCAGAGAAGTACTTGCAGGATCCTTGTCATTGGTAACTACATTTGCTGGTAAAAGTAAAGATGCTGCCTGGACAGAGGTGGTGTGATTTCAGCAGAAAGTACTAGCCATGGTTCCAGTAGTTAATGAGAAGATTAGACACTCTGCCTCATCAAGGCTGCAGTTGGTGTGGCATAGCTTAACGGTTCAGAATTTGAAACTGCTGGAGTTTCTGCTGGATTAGAACTGACCTGTTGGTACCGGTCCTTAGAATCTGACCTTAACCTATCTGTGGATGGAATGAAGAGCTCAAGTTCCATCTCTGACGATCAGCATGTAGATGCAGTAGACACAGGCACTGAAGCAAAAACGTAGGTCTCTGCCATGCCTCTTAAGATGGTAGATGATTTAGAAGTAGTTAGACTTTTGAAAGAACTTTTCAGCACTCTTTTCCCATGTCATCTTCCACCTTTTTTGTGTGCGCTGGTTTACTTGGTTTGCAGGTCAGAGCAAAAAATGTACATACTGACACCACCATTCAGAATATGAGTGTTAAAGTTCATGCCAAAAAGTTCTGGATAGTCACTGTTAATGTGTGCTGCCTTTACTCCGCTAATGACTGGAACTGGTGCTTCTAGTCATATCTGACACATAGAGGTATGTGCTTAGCTCCACATCCTCTCTACCTTTCGTTGATTTTAATTTATCCCTTCAGTCAACAAATTGTCAAAAATGACCAAGGCATGTATGTGTGCCAGATAAATCAAGAGTACATGTATTCACCAGTGGAAAATTGATTTCAGCATAGACGTTCACAAGCCACATAGGATATGGCTTCTGTTTACCCATTAAATGTATTGCTGTTCTCTAAGTACAGTTTTAAAAAGACATGGCCATCTGTTATGTTGCAGCACAGACAAAGATAAAGAGTTGGAAACTGGGTATCTCAAAACTAGATAATTGAAAAAGACCAACTTTCATATTTAAAATGAAGAAAAGTCAATAGTCTTTAGTGATACTGGGTAAATTTAGGATTACAACATCCTCGTTTCATAAACAATGTGGATTATGTCAATGAACAACAAATAAACTATATGCTGCGTTGTGTCATGTCTGAGTTGTAAGACCTTCACAAGGATGCAGTGTGATTTTTGAGCAAGTCATTTTAACAGTTGAAAGCTCACTAGCCACTACATAGGGCAGAGCTTTGTGTTTATCAGCTCCTACTTAACAAAGAGCAATCAAACCTTCAATCAGTCTATCAATAAACTAGGCCACCTTACAGAATGTGTTAAAGAACAGAAATATAACTGCCTTTTGCATTAGTAGTTGCCCAGTGTGGTGCAGACATCTGGTTGCCTGATATTACTCTGCAGAAAAAAATTTCATCAGAACTTATTCGCCACCACAAAGTTTGCTGACAGCTGCTTCACTTTCTTCTTGCATTTTAGGCTGATAAATTGAGTGTCAGTTAATTGCATGCATCTTTACCCTAACTGGAGAACAGCTGTTCTCCAACACGGTGTAAGTATACTGGTAATGTCCAGTAAAAAAGTCCACCACTTCACAGAAGAACATTAAGGTACCATGTAACTTGAAATAAAAAAAAAAAAAAAAGCAAATGGCCTCCATTTCTTTTATGCTCACAAAATACGGCTTTTTCAGTTTAGACAGTGTATAATTTAAAAAAGTAAATAAAGAACAAAAAACTAATACACCTCTGTGTGTGTGTGTGTGTGTGTGTGTGTGTGTGTGTGTGTGTGTGTGTGTGTGTGTGTGTGTGTGCGTGTGTGCGTGTGTGTGTGTAAGAAAGATAGGGAGAAAAAAGAAAATCAGAGAGCATCAGGAATAGAGACAGAAAGAGAGGAACAAAACAGAAGTGCACCAAACTTCTATCAGTTGTAACAGGCGTTCCATCAGCACTCAAAGCTTAAACAATAAGAAGCATAAAATTCTAATGTCTGTCATTATTAACTGATTTTAATCCTCTGCATTTTAAGAGCAAATCGAACATTCTATGAGGGACAGAAATGAACTATGCAACAAAATCATGGACAGTTAACAGGCATGGAGTGTTGCAATACCTTGTATTCTGATATTTGTTCATTCATTTCATGACAATACGATATTTGAGGTACATTCGCTCAACAAAGTGGCTGCAACTGCTGTATATATCTGTGTGCGTGTGTGTGTGTGTGTGTGTGTGTGTGTGTGTGTGTGCGTGCGTGCGTGCGTGTGTGTGTGTGTGTGTGTGTGTGTGTGTGTGTGTGTGTGTGTGTGTGTGTTTGTATATATATGTGCATAGACATTAAATGCTTACATAACATATTCTGGATGTAAAATGCTTTCTCTGACAACATTTGTATATATTACACCAAGTCTGAAGTATTAGGCTGGGGAACTATGCTAAATCAGAAATATAAAAAATATATAGCAATTAAAAAACAAATACAAAACAATTTAACAGATAGCCCGTTTTCCAAGCAGAATAATATCCCCCAGTATGAGTGTTGTCAGGTAATTAATGTCATTCCAGAGATGATAAGGGCTTCCGTCTATAGTGTCAGGCATCATAACACCCCTGGGCATGTGTTAATTCCATGATGACATCCAGCCTATTGGGTATTATTGCTTGCATAATAAAGCCATTTTGTTGAATTCTTAAATAAGTAACAGAAAACACAAAGATACTGGAACACAGACATGATGTAATATGTTTTATTGGACCAACATAGGTTTGGCAGTTACTCAAGATTTCTATCTGGCATGAGCCCTTCATCATGAGTTAAGATACTGATATTAAATACAGTGCTAAAATATCTACTTGTACTTAGAAACGGACATACATAATTTATTTCAAACTGGCTAAGAAAACCTTGAAAAATGCTATGGTGAAAAACTTGCAGATTATGCTATACCACAGAGACAGACAATATGTGTGTGTGCATGTGTGAAAATTTGTGTGTGAATGTGTGTGTGTGTGTGTGTGTGTGTGTGTGTGTGTGTGTGTGTGTGTGTGTGTGTGTGTGTGTGTGTGTGTGTGTAGAAAGTGCAGAACAGGGTCACAACTTGTTAAAAAATCAAAGTTTGTCATGTTACATTACAGTTAATGTTCATTAAGCATAGAAGATAACATTCAGAGAGACTGCTCAGACATGTAATGAGACAATATATCTCAAAACAATAAATGCACAGGGAGGTTAGTTAAATCCAGGAAAGGAAAACAAAAAGTTATAATTTGTAAGTTGTTAGTCTTTACTAGACAAGAAATCTTTGTAAAACAGAGGTTTGGCTAACAGAAAATTTGAATTAGTAATAATGTGCAGTTCACAATGATGAGAAAGGCAGGGACTGCCAAGGCAATAAGATATAGGGTTAGAAAGTATAGATGCTGCATGCAGTTAAAATACTAAACAGGCTGTGGTTTAGCAGAAGGAAAAAGACAGAGAGAGGAAAGAAAATGGTGGTGTTAAATAGCATAACATTCTGAAGAAGGGCAGAATCAGTTAAGTTTTGCTATAATGTTAAAACTGTTCTTATTGGCTTTTAAGTCTATGGTTACTAGTGTTCTAACCAGAATGCTGCCTTATGTGAAATTAACTGTTATCATTGGGAATAAAACAAAGTAGCTAAAATATAGACCGCAGTAATCTTAACAATTACTATTAATTTTCTGAAATAGCAGTTTAAATTCAGAGTTTTTTTTTTTTTGTCTTTCTGCTTTTCACAGCGGAACTCCGGTCTGCTAATGATTGGCGGTTAATTTTTACGTGCTGAGTTGCCGGCCCTAACGCACAACCTTCAACGAAGGTATGCCCATTCATGCATGTCTCCACAGAAGACGCTCTAACTGAGAATCGAATGGGATGTCTTGCTGTGAGGTGACAACGCTAGTGCAGCACCATCACCGCGGATAGTAAATTCATCAAATCATGCATTACGAGAAGAAAAAAAATGTTGCTCTTCCATATACCTTATTTATGTCCTGTTTTAGTTGCTCAAAAGGAAATGTTAGGTATTATAGTGTCTTATAAAACCAGTATCCAGGAACATATCACTTACTGTCAGACTGAATAATTGAAGTAACTTTATCTTCATTGTTCTTCTTTCCTAAGGTGCATGGAAATGTCCTTTAAGAGCCATAACTGTTATATCTGGTACAGAGTGATCAGACCGGGAAAAGTGCTGACACTGGCTTGTCAGTCATTTTGTTTGTAACTGTTTGTCTGCGAACATCCATCCTAGTTCTGAGTAACTACACATGCGTGCAGACACACACACACACACACACACACACACACACACACACACACACACACACACACATTCAAGTACACGTACTATCTGTCTCTGAGGTGTAACATGAGTTGCATGTTTTCCACCCTAGCATTTTTCAAGATTTGTTTTTTTAGCCAACTGGAAATAAATTACATATCTTAGGTTCATAGGTTCATAGGTTCATACTAGGCTATCTGCCCGAGGGCATTTATAAGCCTAGCCCATTGTTTTAGTATGGGGAACTATACCCATTATTTTGCTGTGCCTCTGTCGAGCAGTGACACTGAGGTAATTCCTGGGGTATATCTGCGATCTCCCATCCATTGATCAAGATTTCTCTTGAACAAGGCCAGCGAGGTGCTCTGCCTCACATGTACCGGGATTTTGTTCCACAGCATAGGGAGTCTTTGGGTGATGAATCTATCCCTCCAGCACGTCCTATTAATAGCCGTGTCGAGGTTTAAGTCTCCTTGTGGCTCTGATGGATCTAGATTTTTGAGGTGAAGCATATTCATCAAATCTGGGTTTGACATGGCCTTGTATGTTAGGCAAAGGTCACCTCTGAGCAGCGGTAGCGACTGAATAGAGCTGGAGTTCTTTCAGTCGGGCAGCATAGGACAGATTTTTGAGACCCTTTATCCTTTGGTGAGGAACTTTTGTGGCCTCTCCAGCTGCTGCAAGTGTCGGGTCAGATACATTCCGAATGGGGCATTGTACTCAATCATTGGTCTGATGAGTGATGAGTAAAGGGAGACTATGACCTCCCTTGATCTAGATGAGAATCCCTTCATGATAAGGTGGGCAATGTAGAAGGACTTCCTAACTACTTTAGCTACATGGGTGTCGAATGACAGACTACTATCAACCTGGGTCCCCAGGTCCCTGATAACTTCTTCTGTGCTCAGTGGATTGCCACCTATTTGGTAGCTAGGGGTAACCTTGTTTTTCCCGAAGGGTATGACTATGCATTTTTGGCATTTAACTTTAGGCGGTGGCTCTGGCACCAGTTATCCGTTTCTGTGAGACCCTTCTGAAGGATATCTGTGTCAGATGTGTTTTCTACTATGGGTTTGCTGTCATCTGCAAACTTTGTCAGCCATAACCCTCCTGTGTTTGCTTGTACTTGGAAAAGTAGATGCCAAACAAGAGTGGGCCCAGGACTGAGCCCTGTGGGACACCACTTGTGACAGGCTTTGAGTCTGACATGGCGCCAGCAACTCTGACCCTGTGGGTTCTGTCACTCAGCCAGTTTGCAACCCATCTTGTGATGTATGGGTTAACATTTAAGCTGATGAGTTTTTCAATGATACCCGAGTGGGGTATTGTATCAAGGCCTTAGCCAGATCGGGTAGGCTGTATGGACTGCCTTTCCTCATCAATGGCTTTGGTGACTGTTTCAAAAAGTCAACCAAGTTTAAAAGGCATGATCTGCCTTTGACAAAGCCAAACTGGGTTGGATCCAAAGTCTGCAAATTCCCTATGTCTTTATTTATGAGGTCCATTATGATCCTCTCCATGGCTTTGCAGATAAGGCTTGTCAAGCTAATGGGCCGGTAATTTCCAGGGTCTGTGGAGGCACCGCCTTTGTGAAGTGGGACCACAGTTGCAGTGCGCCACTCCTGGCACGTATCCAGAGGTAAGACTTTGATTAAACAGCTGTCCTAGCTGTGGGTTTAATTTCTCATTGAGTTCGTGGAGCACACAGCCGGGGACACCATCTGGTCCCATGGATGCTGTTTTTCGCTTTGGCGAGGGCAGTTCTCACTTGGGTGCTGGAGATGTTTGGGGGCTGCACTCATTTGGTATAGATATCTCTCCTTTTGGGGAGGGGAGAAGTTTGCACTGAACCTGTCAGCCAGTATGTTGGCAATGTCTGTAGGATCAGTAATCTTCACATCATTTTGAACTAGTTCTGAGCATATCTGGGAGTTTCCTCCTAGGTTTCTAACATAGCTAAAGAAGGCCTTATGATTGTCTTTTGAGTCTTTAGCTATTTTTCTCTCGGAATTTGCTTTGGATGATTTTATGAGAGCTCTTAGTTTTTACTTATAGTGATCAAGGGTGTCTTACCTTTTAAGGATTTTGCTCTATCTTTTAGTAGCTTCCTCCTTTTGTTGTAGAGTTTGTTTATGGCTGGGGTCCACCAGACTGCTTGCCTTTGGTACAAAGAGTCTTTGTTTTGCTTGGGATTGCCTTATCCATGCAGTCCTGCAGGTGCTGGTAGAAGGCGTTTGTAAGTGATTCAGCGGCTTGAGTATTGTTTTCCGCCAGCTCGGGTGCCTGAAAGGAGACCACACTAGTCTTTAGTAGTGTGTAGTTTGCTTTTGAGAAGTTCTTTACTGTGGTCTTTTTATTTCAGGTGGGGTGGGATGAGGACCTCCAGCGAGATTAGTTTGTGATCTGATCTCACCAGTGAGGGGTATACTTCCGGTGTTGAACATTGTGCTCCCATGTTTGTGATGATGAGATCAAGTATGTTATCTCCTCTTGTGGGGATGGTGACTAGTTGTTCCATGGCATTTGAGTTTATGAATTCCAGGAACTTTTGGGCTAGGGTGTTTGGGCTTGAGTAGTGTTCCCAGTCTATATTAGGGTAATTGAAGTCACCTAGTATGATGGTGTTTGGTGATACATTTATCCCCTCTAGTGTTTTCGGAAGGCCATGTGCCTTTCTAGGCACAAGTGGATATTTAATCAATGTATTTAATTTCAGTAACTTAATGATCCCTGATGAAGCGCTCATTGATTCATAGATTATTACTAGGCTAATGACCAGGGAGGTAGCCTTTCTACACCTAGCGAAGTTTTCCTGAAAGAATAATGATGTCCTGTAATCAGATAGGACATGGAAGGCCAGACATTTCAGCTACTTGTCTCCATAAAGGACTTGTGTGCAAGGTCTGGTGTTAACTTCCTATTCCCCATCCTCTGATCTATATTGTGCTTAAATTGGGTAATAGACAAACTCATCTTCACATGGATGGGAAGCCTGTTCCATATGAAGGGCAGGCTCTAGGATGCATATCTGTCTCTTCTGCATGTTCTATTTAAGTCACAGACAAAATTCAGGCCCATAGATTTGGTATTTCCAGTACTGTTTGACTTATGGATATGTAGGAGGTTCATCCACGTAGGGTTTGTGGATGCCTTCTAAGCCAGGCATAGATCAGTCCTCAGCAATCCATAGGAGACTGAGTAGATAGAAAGAACTTTAAGGTGGTCTAAATGAGGTAGGTTTGTTATGCCTTGTATTCTTTTTGTAAGGAATCTCTGATGCTGCTCCAGTTGTTGCATATGCCTAGTCACGTACATACCAAAGGGAACTTTGTATTCTATGATTGGTCTGATAAGAGCAGAGTGCTGTGGGATAATGACCTTTTTGGAACTAGATGCCATTTCTTTACTCCTAAGTTGCATAACATAAAAGGATTTCCTCACCACTATGGCCACATGGTGAATGAAGGTAAGGCTACTGTCTAAGTGCGTACCCAGATCCCTGACTGCTAGGTCAACTCTTAGGGGTGTTTTATCAACATTATAATTAGCCAGTATGGTTAACTTCCCAAAGGGTACAATTATGCATTTCTTAGCATTGAGTCACATCCTAGTGATGCCTCCAGGTGCATCTGCAGTTAACTTCGACTGATGCCTCTAGGTGTCAAATATTGCTTGTTCATATTTGCATCAATAATTCCAAAACCATGCTAAGCTTACACAATGGCAAATGCAACTGCATTAATATTTGACCTCTGTCTAGTGCCGATAAAGAGATATTGTTTTTATAATATTAATTTATATAGATATGATTTTCACATTTTTCTAAATATTTCAACAACCAAGTAAAACGGACAGACCTCCTTAGCCTCATATGAAAGCTCTCAGCTAGATGGATGAAATGTTGCTGACAGTAGGTGTATAACTCGAGTGGTTGCTTTGATCCTGTAAGTTGTTTACAAAATATTACAAATGTAATAGTTACTGGGCTTACTGTGACTTATAAAATTCAGTTTAAGACCTAGAACCTAAAGATTACTACCACTATAAAAATAGTTTGTACTGAAGTGCTTTCCATTCATACTTCTTTCATGACCCCTATGGTTTCAGAGATATGAACATTTGTTTGAAATGTGAAGACATAATTTGATTCTGTCAAAAGGCTTAAGCCCCGCCCATTGGAAGTTAACATTGCAGACTTCCTGAGCTCCATTGGAGTGACTGAGTTAAGACCATGACTTTGTCACCATTTGTAAGTCAGAGATAGCATTTCTTGAAGAATGGTAGTGTCTGCAGGGGAAATGAACATAACACCCTGCTTGCAATCATCTGTGAACTTAGTCAGACATATACCTTCAGTGTTTGCTTCCACTACAGAAAAATAAATGCCAAAGAGGAACGGACCCAGAACCAAGCCTTGAGGGACTCCACTAGTGGTTTGCCTCTTGGTGGAGGTGGCTTCACTTATTTTGACCACCTAGGCCCTATCAGTGTTGCAGCTCAGCTGGCTATTCAGGGGGATGATAAAAGGGTTTATACCTAATTTAAAGAGCCTGTTTATAATGCATGAGTGGGGTAATGGATCAAATGCTTTGGCCAGATCAAGGTAAGCTGTGTGCACAGTCTTGCCTCATCCATTGCTTTGGTGACCCACTCAAAGAAATTGCCTAGAATTAATAGACATGACCTTCATTTAACAAAGCTGAACTGTAATGGGTCCAGCATTTGCTGGTTATCTATGCTCTCACTTATCATGTCCATAATGTTTCTTTCCTTGACCTTACATATGAGGCTGGTCATACTTATGAGTCTGTAGTTACTCGGAACAGTGACTGGACCTCACTTATGCAAGTGGATGACTGTAGCCATCTTCAGTTACTTGGGTACAAAACCTGACTGTAGGCTCCATTTCAAAAGAAATTCTAGAGGATCAGAGAGGTCATATTTCATGCTGCTTAGTAAGCATCCTGGGATGTTATCACGGCCCATCAATGCAGTGTTTTTGGCTTTGGAAAGTGCATCCAAGACCTGCTCCCTAGTAATGGTTAGGGGGATTGTAGTATGTGGTCTTCCTCTGGAGTATGGGGGGAAGAATTGGGGGAGAAATTTGAACTGATCATGGCAGTCAAAAGGTTGCCAATAGCCTCCAGTTCAGTGTGGATGATGCCATTTGCAGTAAGTTCTGTGCACTGTTGCATATTTCCCTCAGGTTATGGACATAGCTGTAGAAAGCTTTGTGGCTATCCTTTTCCTAAGTCTATTTTTTTCTTCAAATTTAGCCTTTGAAATATTGATTTAACCCTCTTAGCTGCCTGTTTAGATTGCTCAGATGTTTTTAGTATGGTGGGCTTTGTTCCTCCTATGATTAGCAAAGATTTTTTTTCTTTTGTTGTATAACCAATTAATATTGTTATTCCACAATGGGGGGTTGTTTTTAGAGTTTGTCTTATTCTTAATACAAGTGGTCACAGCTCTCACTATACAGCTATCAATATGGCAGTGAGTTTGTAAATAGCTAAGCATATGCTTTGGTGTTACTGGGTTTGATGGGTGCTTGGAATTTAACCAAGGTGTCACTTAGTAAATACAGGTTAGCTATGGAATAGTTCTTAAAGGTTTTTAGTTTTGCTGGGACCCTAAATTTAATTTTTACTTCAAGCAGTACAGCTTTATGTTCAGACCTGATGAAAGAGGACATTACATTGGGTGAGGAACATTGGTCCCCCATGATTGGTACAATGCAGCAGCAAAACAACACCACTGGACAACAACAGCAAAATCTTCATACGCATACAATATTTATTGAATAAAAGGACAAGCACTTTTGCAATAGCTTCTTCTGATGCTATACAAAATGAGTAAAACAGTCACATTTTTAAAACTTATTATAACCAATAAAAACACATAAAAAGGTGCCAAAGTGATATCACTTTCATTCAAATCCTGAATTCACTGCTTGTTGTGTATCTTAAGTCTTCAACAAGCAACAAAATGTGCCTGCATTCTCAATATCCACTTCAATTCTAGCTGTTCCAACTGATTATTATGGTCACCACCCCTCACATTTTGATATACTTTCTACAGAACCCTGAAAGAAAAATGATAACTGGGAAAATCTGTCCGATGCTTAGCCAAGGCATTTTTAACGTCACCCTTCCTAATATCTGAAAGGTGCTTATAAACTCTGTCCCTTAATCGCTGTATAGTTTTGCCCACATAAAAACATGGGCATGTGACACATGTTGCTAAGTATATCAAATGTGCCATTGTACAGTCGGCATAGAACCTAGATATAAACGTGAATTCTAGAGTAGGATGTCTATAAGTTTGTTCTTTAGTTAAGACTTTACATACCCCACAATGTCTGCATGAATGGGTCCCTAGCCTATTACTAGGTAGCTGCTTACTCTTTCTTTCTCTGCACAACAGTTGTTTAAGATTACAGTTATTCCTATATATAATGGTGGGAGTATCACCAACAATACAGTTTAGTCTTGCTATCCAAGGTCAAAATAGACCAATGCTTCTGTATAATGTTTCTTATTAATTTACTGTTACTAGAAAAGTTTGTCACAAGTGAAGTGGGTTGCTTCCTATTGTCTCTTAGCTCCATTGAGTTTATCCCTTTTCCCAGTACCTGCAGTACCTAATTGATTGAGGTCCAACTGTACATCATACATCATTTCAGTGTTCTGCCTCCACCAAATCAGCTAGGGCTGAGATCACTTAATGACTATTCTGTCAAGGCAGGAGCGAGACCGAAACAACTAGCTCCTATTACCATGGACATTTTTTTACCTCTACCAGTAAAACAGAGGCAATTGCAGTTTCCTCGTTCGACCAGCAGCGAGAGGCAGAAAAGGAAGAATTCATCAGAACGAGCTCTGACGCAACGGAAGATGAGATGTTGAACAGTTTGGTAGTGAATCTTTCATTGCATCGGTTGAATAAACATGAACGCTTTGTCTTAGATAGAGGACTGACTTTTGTACCAGCTACATCTGCCAAAGTAAGTGATGTTATGGTTGACTTAAGGCTTTTTGCCAGGAAAATAGCGTTGAAACTTTTATTTGGTAATTCTGATTGAGAACAGACTATTGTATACAGAAAACCAAGTACTTTTCAACCTGGAATACCTGCACATGTAGAGCTTTTCTATCATTAAGGGATTACCTAAAATCCATAAATCAAGGGCAGCCCTGCCCATGAGACCTATTTTTGCTGGGGGGGCTGGGTGACCGAGCCCTTATCTGTATATATGGAGTGAAAGTTGAACCCGATCGTCTCCTCTATTGAAACAATACTGAAAGATACAGTTGGTTTCTTAAATGATTTAGAAGAGTTTACTTATCAATACAACATAGTTGATTGTATATTGGTTACAATGGATGTCAAAAATCTATTTACCTGCATACGCAATGAATATGGGATGGAAGCAGTCAGACATATTTTAACAAATGCTCATTGTCCACTAAATTGTGATGTGAATTTGATCTGTAAATTATTAGATTTGATTCTCAATAATAATGTGTTTTTGTCTGAGGAACAGTTATATTTACAAAAATGGGAGGCTGCCATGGGCACCCCCTGTGCAATCTCCTATGCTAACCTTGTTATGCATTTTTGGGAGAATCAAAATCTGTATGGCAATTCTTTACATAGATGTATCAAATTGTACATACGTTTTGTGGACGATGTGTTTATTATTTGGGAGGGAAGCTTTACCTCCCTTCTTGTATATATTGAATATTTAGAATCAACCACTGACTTTTTTGCGATTCACAGTTACACACTCCTATACACAGGTAGATTTTCTGGATGTGTCCCTGAAAAGAGATCCGGCAGGGGGAATCACAACTACACTTTATAGAAAGCCTTGTTGGTGTAATAGTTTGTGAAGTAGAGATAGTATGCATCCAGGTCCCGTATTTCCTAGTATAGTAAAGAGTCAATTTAAAAGGGTGTCTAGAATTTGTAATAGAGTGCAGGACACACAAATGGAATTTGAAGCACTGGAATCAATGTTTGTAGAAAGGGGCTAAAATAGGAGAGACATCAGGAAGATTAGAGATGAAGTAATTATTAGTCATTTGATTAATGAAGTCAGAACACTGAAATGATGGATGATGTGCAGTTGGACCACAGCCAGTTAGGTATGGCAGGTACTGGGAAAAGGGATAATCTCAATGGAGCTAACTAAGACAATAGGAAGCAATACACTTCACGTGTGACAAACTTTTCTAATAACAGTAAATTAATAAGAAATGTTATACAGAAGCATTGGTCTATTTTGACCTTGGATAGCAAGACAGACTGTATTGTTGGTGATACTCCCTCCATTATATATAGGAATAACTGTAATCTTAAACAGCTGTTGTGCAGAAAAAGAAAGAGTAAGCGACTCCCTAGTAATAGGCTAGGGACCCATTCGTGCAGACATCGTGGGGTATGTAAAGTCTTAACTAAAGAACAAACTTATAGACATCCTACCCTAGGCTTCACGTTTATACCTAGGTTCTATACCGACTGTACAACGGCACATTTGATATATTTAGCAACATGTGTCACATGCCCATGTTTTTACATGGGCAAAAGTACACAACGATTAAGGGACAGAGTTAATAAGCACCTTTCAGATATTAGGAAGGGTGGCATTAAAAATGCCTTGGCTAAGCACCAGATAGATTTTCCCAGTCATCATTTTTCTTTCGGGGTTCTGCAGAAAGTATATCAAAATGTGAGGGGTGGTGACCATAATAATCTGTTGGAACAGCTAGAATTGAAGTGGATATTGAGAATGCAGACACATATATATCCAGGGCTTAATAGTCAGGTAAGCATTAAGCCTGTTTTAAGTGGGCGGAGACTTAAGATACACAGCAAGCAGTTAATTCAGGATTTGAATGAAAGTGATATCACTTTGGCGCCTTTTTTATGTGCTTTTATTGGTTATAATAAGTTTTAAAAATGTGACTGTTTAACTCATTTTGTATAGGATCAGAAGAAGCTGCTATGAAAGTGCTTGTCCTTTTATTCAATAAATATTGTATGCGTATGAAGATTTTGCTGTGGTTGTCCAGTGGTGTTGTTTTGCTACAGTTTTGGTTTCACTTACTGGACATTCAGTATGCCCTGGTGATTTTTTCTTTCATTCATGATTGGTACAATGTCAAGGATGTAGTACCCTGGCAGAAGCATGGACTGACTTTTCCAGAATGTTGGTATTAATGGAGTTTAAGAATTCCTGGACTTGTGTATTAGAAGTGGTGTAGGATTCCCATTCTGTAGAGAGGTAGTTGAGCTCCCCCCCTGAAGATCATATTAGGTTGAACTAGGAGGGATTCTATTACATTTTACTAGGTAGTATGGATTTCCTGTAATATGGAAGAGGGTCTATATGTTGAAAGGATATGTTACGAGACCCTGTTTATGGAGAGTTGCACATGTATGAGTTCTAGTGAGGCATACACTTTAACTAGTCTGGATCTGAGGTTGGTTTTAATATAGACTGAAACTCCTCCACCTTTAGTTCTCTCCTGTGCAGTAGCTGGTATACAAGTGTGAAAGGCATTATAACCTTGCACTGCCAGGTAACTCTCCATGAGCTTAAACCATTGACCATTACTACACAGATGTCTACACTCTCCAGCGAAAGGAAGGCTTGTAGGGAGTAGAGATTCTTCTTAAGACTTCAAGCATTGAGCAGTACCAACGTCAGATATTCCTTCTTAGGTTCAGTTAAGTCTGAAGTTTATCAGTTTGGAATTGCCTAAAAAAGGCACTATGTGGTTGGAAAAGGTCTTTGCCAATATCCGGAAGCCTAGAGGGAATAAGTGCAGGCCATCCCTGGCAAAGCAAGATGGTCTGCCAACCATGTCCTCACAGGCCGTCAAATATTGTACCCCTTTGGATGACACCAGGAGCTAAGCCAATTGTAAAATCAATCATTTTCTTTTGGTAACATGGCATTATACTTGGAGAAGGTATTATGCTGCTGAGTGCTAGACTCATACCTACCTGAGACATATAATCAATGAGCTCAATCATGTCTCTCTTCATATGGTCAAGGGAGGTACATCTTACATCATCAACATCTACATGGACTATGACAGAGTTGAGTAATTGCATAACCTGTGTTGGTCTAATAAAAGGTATTACTTCACATCGGTGTTCCAGTGTCTTTGTGTATTCTGCTAGTGGGCCAACAAGGGATTTCTTTAATTTTTTATTAATGAGTAATACTTTCTTTCAGTGAGGTTTCTGCTGAAATACAATGGAGGAGGGGACTGAAAAGTAACAACTTCTGAGTGAGGAACAGTGAACTTATCAAAACACCCCCCCCATTGTTTTGCAAATATAAACAATTGAACTACTTGCTCAAGGACATATTGTTTACAAGTGTGAACTATTTAGTTCAAATCTAGCATGCTGGAGTCTTGCATGCTGCAATTACTATTTCATTTGCATGCAAGGCAAGCGCCTGAAGGAGGCCTACAGCTTTTGGACATGTAAGTCGGTTTTACTCCTATTTTATTTATTCACTTTATTTTCTTTGATTGACTTACCAGGTAAAAATGCCTATTTCTTTGGGCCAAGTCTGCAGCTTTGGCCATTTTATGTGAATAGGGCAAAATCATATTTAATGCAACTAGTAAATGATTGGAATTAACCTTAGCTGTATGTGATACAGTCTGAAAATAGCTTCTAGTCCAACTACAGGCAATACCTGATGGGACTGAGTGGTAACTATAAGGTGGATATAAACCCGGCAATGGTTACTTGCTAAGTTTAATAACTAAACAGTATCAGGGTCATGTCCTGCTGTGCATTCAAAGCAGCTGAAGTCACATCCTGTAAGAAGAGCATGAACATTATGATGAAGCTAGGACACTAGATCACTGTCACTTATATTATGCATTCGTGTGCTGATCGTTGCTATGTTATCTTCGTTTGAAAGAGGGTTGTGTGATGTGGTCTGTACAGGTTTGTGAAACAGTGTCACCAAAAAGACTCCACATCTTGGGATATATTCAACAATATAGATTATGCAACATGCAATGTTTGCATGTTAAGCGGCAACTTGCAGTTTCACACTCATCCCCTACAGACCTATTGTCATTGCAGAGATCACCAGCTGTTAATGTATAACAAGACAAATCTCATTTGCTGGACTGAAGAGCATTAGAAGGTCCTTAGAAAGTAGAGATTTTTTAAAGCAACAATCGTTTAAAAAGAAACAATTTCATGTTTGGTTTCTATTAAATTAAGTCATAATAATCATTTTATATGTTTTATGATTGCAGTGTCTTTCAAGTAATAGTCTAGGCATTGCCATGACTCTCTCACTGAACTAATTTTACTGAAAACTGAGGAGTGAAGTTTCATTCTGTCAGGACAACAATGAACCTGTCAGATTTCTGAGGCACATTAGTACTTACTATGTCATGGAGTAACTAGGAATAATCTAGTAGTGGTCCCATTCCAACCAAGATGAAAAAAAAAAAACAATTTACAACTGCATAGCAGTAAAGATAACAAAGACTAGGCTCATTTTTGTTTATAAAGAAACATCTTTATTAAATTATGACTTATGACATACACAATCATACATTTATATAAATAAAAACAAACCATATTGTCATAATTTCAGTTGGAAATAATATGCATTACTTATAATTTATCCATTCGTTGTCAGTCAAACATTACAAAACTCATTCAATTCCAACCCTCGCTTTAACCTCATTCATCCTTCCAAACATTATTGTGCATGTATTATTCCCACAATTCCCATTTTTTCTATGTAATTTGCTTGTACCCTTTTCTAAAGATCCCTCTTTCAGTTGTTTTATCTCTGTTTCTGTATTTACTACTACTAATTATCCATTTTCTATAACTTGATGGCCACCACAATTAAACTGAGTGAGGCCATACTATGTCTAAGCAATTCCAAATCTATATCATAGCTCAACAATTTCCTTAGATCCACCAATTTGCTCATCCAGTATTTCTGTTACAGAATTCTGCAGGGCATTTTCAAAGTCTGCCAACTCATTGCTCAACCATAAAATATGTTCCCAAGGATCTCTTTCTTACCTATCACACCTCCAACATTTACAATCTACCTGAGGAAAAACTCTTTGGAGTTTGCTTTGGATATAAAAATATCTATGCAAACACTTCCAAGCAGGGATCCTAAATCTTCCAGACTTTGTTGCATATTTGGGATCCATACATATATACTGCATTGTTTATATGTGACTTGCTTATCCAATCTCTCATGTCAACCCTTCCTAAACTCTTATGATTGATTTCTAGTTATCATGCAATATTTTAAATGTCTTATTAATTATTCCTTTTATAACAGCAGCATCTGTTCTAGATTCTACTAAAAACTTTACCAGTGCTGGTCTTTTACTTAAGATCCCCCTATTTCTTTCTCTTTGCCTATACTCTGATATCAATCCTTGATAGGGAAAGCAATATCTAGCCTACAGTCCAAATGAATTCTTGGCCTGTTCCCATTGTACTACCTTTCCCTCTTTAATTATTTGCTCCCAGTACCTTTGTTCTTATTCCATTTTTCTCCAGTAAATTCCATCTCTCTCTTGCCTGTTCTCTGCACCCCTAATTGCAGTCATTCCCATTGACAGAATCTTATTTTTCCATCCACATGTATGCTTAGTTCTTAGAGTACTTTCTGCTTCTTTTTGAATATAATATTCAGAATGATCATTGTTATTCTCCTTTAGGATCTGCATCCAAATCCCACTATTTCCTTGTTTCTTGAGCTCCACCCTGTTTTATTATCATCCCTTTTCACTTTGAATTTAAGCTCTGCTTGTGCTATGTACAGGAGCCTTAACTGTGTAGCTCTGAAATACTCCTTCAAATCAGGTAATCCCAAACCGGGTCTATATAATTTAGTCAAAATATGTATTCGTCGAATACTTATTCATCAAATGCTAAACAGCGAAAATCATTTCAGTGAACCTCAGACCTTTTCCATGGGTTAGGGAGCAATTGGCCATTACCACAACTTTGCCCTTTTCCCCACTGTAGTGCAATCTCGGAGTTGGTGTATATAGTTAGGGGGGTAGGGGTGTGAAGCCCCCACTTGGGTGGGTTTGATTTAGGGTGGTGTGTGTTCCCAAGTGCTAGTGTGTGAGTGGTTCCTAACCCTGGTAAAAAGAACGAGGTTCACTGAAATGATTTTTGCTGTTTATTATTCAATGAATACCTATCCGACGAATAAGTATTTGATATAGACACATGCCAAACCACCTTGTTTTATTGCCAGGATCAACTTGCCTAATGGAATCTTGCCCACTTCCCATCCCAGGTAAACTCCTTAAACTCTTTATTAATTGTAATCCACAACTTCTCCCTGGCTAATAAAAATTTGCCTGACCTGTGTTTAAAACTAAAGGAACTACAAACATTTTTACTGATTGTTTTATGGCTGTGGATAGCAAGATAATGCGTGTCCAGTTCCTCTGTTTTTATATTATCTCTGGTTTAGTATCTTCCCACATATATTAGCTGCCATAACAGAATAATTTCAATACATACTCCTAAATTGTTTTATCATATCTCCATAAATATGGGTATTGCTGAACCAATTAGTGTGTGGGTACATATTTCAAAGCTATTGCCTTTTTTATCTTCATTATTTTTTGTATCTCAAAAAGACTTGAGTCTGTCTCAAAAAGTTCCTCAACACTGAAATGTCCTTTTCTGGTTTTATCAGGTATAAAATAATATCATCTGCAAAGAAAGCCATCCTTTATTGACTACTATACCAATTATATCCTTGAATTTCTGAGTCCTTTATTTTCTTTGCCAGTGGTTCAAAATACAAAGCAAACATCAAAGGGGAAAGAGGGCAACGTCGCCTGGTTCCTCTGTTCATACAGAACTTATCAGATAGGACCCCCCACTTTAATTTTTTCCTCTGATCCCTCATATATCTTCCTAAACTAACCTTATAATTTTATCAAGGAATGCAATTGCTTTCATTACCATACTCATAAAATTCTTAGCTTACTTGTCAAGTGTTTTATGTGCATCAAGACCCACCAACAACAGAAGTATTTTCTTACATTCTATTTCCATCTGGATCATCACTTTTCTTTTAAAGTTTTCAAATGTTTGCCTCCCCTCCACAAAACCATATTGATCCATATCCATCGGTTTTGGCATCACCTTTGCCATTCTGTTAGCCATTCTAGTCATAAACATGTTCTAATCATGGTTTAGAATTAAAATAAGCCTATAGAAAGTCGGATTTGATGAGTCTTTACCATCCTTAGGTATTACAGCTACCACCACTTTCTTCCAGAATGTTGGTGCTTCTTCTTCTTTTGAAATACTGTTAAACAAAACCTCCCAGGACTCTATGACGTTCTTCCCTCCTGGGTTTCAAACTTCCGCAGGAATACCATTCCTGGGGACTTTTCTGTAGATTGGTTTTGCATCACCATTTTTATCTCATATCTTCCTATCCTGTTAGTAATTGAGCCTCATCTACCTCTAACCTTCGCATATTTAATTCTTCCATAAGCATTTCAATTTGTACTTTTTCTTGATTTCCACATGCTTCGACTTTATACAGATTTTCATAACATTTCTGATATATCTCAATATCTCTACAGGATTTATGGTTATTTTCTTTGTTATAGAATCCCTAAGCTTGGCAATAGCTCTTTACACATTCTGCTGCCTGAGCCATTGTGTTAAATGTTTTTGAGCTCTGGAGCTATTATCAAAAAACAGTTGCTTAATGGCAGTCTTTGTAAACTCATGCATATTATCAAAACAGTCCTTCATTTTCTCTTTAGCACTCTGCAGTTGCACCTCTAATTGTTCTGTGAGATTCTTCCTTTTCTGAAATACTTTAATCCTTGTCAGTCCTTCTAAATAATTCTTGTTACTTCTTAACCAGATCGTTTTTCTTTCATTTCCACTCTATTTTTAAACTCCACTTTAATTTTATCCCATTCCCTAGATACATTTTCAATAGAAATTTCTGTCTTCTCTAATAACTCCTGAATAGTTTCTACTACCCATTCCTTAAATTCCTCTTTTTAACAGATAAATAGTGTTGTGCCAGTGTGTCATTTTTATTTTATTACCCCACATTTTTATTTTAGTTATTATTGGTGTATGATATGAAATAGTTATTGGATACATATCAAAACTTTCAATTAAATGAACATGTTACTCTGAAATATAATTTCTGTCTAGCCTAGACTAGTTTGTATAACTTGGGGAATAATATATAGATTCTGTTGGAGCTCCTACTACTGAATTAATATCTTCTGTACCAAATAGTTGTATAAATTTCTTCAAAAATGTACCATCTTTTGTTATGTTTTCCTTTCTAGCCCCCCCATATATCTTCACTGTTGCAAATGAAATTCAACTCCCACACTACAAATAATATCCCCTGCTGAATGATGATTATTACTCCCATAATTTTCTTTAGCTCCACTGTAGCAATTTTTGGTGGAATATGAATACATGCCAGCATAATACTCCTCCATCGTCAGTAGCCCTTTAGTACTGCAAATCTACCATTATTATTTTTTTTCTCTGTTCTTACAATTAATATAAGTGATCCCCCTTTCTTTGCCCTAGATATTCCATTGAATATCTATCCTGAAATCCTTTCTTTATCAAATTAACATGCTCATTTTTTTCCAAGTGTGTCTCCTGTAGCATAGCTATTTGCACGCTGTATTTTTTTAATACAGTTTACTACTCTTTCATGTTTGAGGGCATTCACATTTAAAGATAATATGGAAAGTGTCACAACTCACAACTGTTATGTATAACAGCTTTTTTAAATGTCTAGGTTCAGCTTTTGTGTTACATGCATACACTAATGTCTGGCAGGTTGATCTTTTATACTGTTGTTTTTGATATATCCATTTGAACCTATGTCACATCTTACAAAACATCTTGTTTTAAAGAAAACCCTCAAGCCAAAACAAACAAGCAAGCAAACAACCAACCAACCAACCAAACAAACACATTCAGAACACTAATAAAACTACAGCAAGCACTGTAAGAGGTCCAGAGAACACCCATAGCTTTAAAAGTGAAAATACATGTTTTTATTCCATAACCTATATCTCTATACCTCCAGAACACCATCCAAACCAATTAACTTAATACTAACACACAAATTATGTACCTCTTTAAATAATGAAGTTTAACCCTCCTAAGAGGAACAATTGTCCCTCACTGACAGTCACACTCACAAGCTTGAATTATAAAGGTTACCCATGCTATAATGTATAATACAGCTTGTGCTTCTACTTCCACTAAGTGCTATCTGTTTCTGTCTTATCTTTTTCCCCTCACAGATGAAGAAAGCAACTTAAATGCTTTCAGAAAACATTATCTTCTAGCCTTTGAAAGAGAGAAGTGTCCTGTTTGCATTGGCCCCTTATCAAATTGTCTCCATAAAAACACAAGCACCATATACACAGTGGAATTCCACCACACATATTGCACTGTAAACATGCATGTGCCTGAGGGAAACACTATTCAATATTCATTATATTCAGTGTTTTATTTATTTGCTTCCCCTTAAAATTATTAAATCAAAACAAAGACATTAATCCAGTCATTCCTCTGTGCAAAAAAGCATATCAGTTTTTCTTATAACATGCTCTTTTGTCCTTGCTTTCTTCCCTTTTTACATTGCAGTGCCTACATTTCTTAAAACTGAACAAGAAGAAACAAGAAGGAAAGAAAAAATAGAGGCACAGGTTTACTTCAGTATCCCTATTACACACAAAATAACTGAACAATCTTTACTTTGTAGCATGCATTATATGTCATGTATTATAAAAATACTGCTATAAACAGCACTTTGTTTTACTTTATTTATTTAGTTATTTGACACTTGTTTACCAGGAAAGTCAGACGGTGGTCCTGGGATCCCATTTTCAGCAGAGGCCTGGGGAGAAAATCTCCAAGGTACATAATAATTAACACTATATTATAATAGAATTCTTATATAAATACAAATATACATTACATACAGTTAACTCTTTCATTCCTGTTCCCCTCTCCTAAACATTATTCTAAACATTAATGGCATAAAGTAGGCCATATGCTTTGGACTACCCTACAAGTTTGACAAAGTCAAAAAAGTCCAATATTTCCAGATTTTCTTGTTCTGTCATGCTTCACAAATGTAATTAGTGTTTTGTAATCCACATAGTTTATTGATTTCAGAGCTGTTAGTTTTCTTAGTGTTGATCTCTATCTCCAAAATCCATTTGCTGGTTCATTTCCAACATACTCCTGATTCTTCCATTCAAATCTTCTACTTTTTTTTGTCTCTCAAGCATTTTCCTTTGGAACATCGGAAAACATGTCACTGGCATTGTCTTTGCATTGGCTTTATTATTAGTAAAATAAGAAGCAGGATCTCCTTCTGTTTGTATTTCTTCCTTAGCATGTCCTGCAGCAAAGAATGATTTTGACCTTCCAAGAAAGAATATTCTGAAAATAGCTGGACACAGCAGCATGAATCTCACATTGGCTTCTTGACATTCCCCAATTGATAGAATAAATTTACTACTGTTCTGTCTGGTGAACAGTAAATAATCATTTTCCATAAACACTCTACTGTCTCCTACTTTTATACTTTGTCCTTCTGCCACGATTTTATCAATATCAACTCTTTGTGCATGTAGGATTGCATCTTTACTATTAAAGCTATGGGCTGCTTTCTCATGCACAGGTTTGGAGTATACACACAATGTGCCCTTTCAGTTATCACCTCCTGCTGTGTAAAGCCAATCCAGTTTCTTATTTGTGCTTTCATAAAATTAATACTGTTTGTTCCTTCCAGTTTTTCTGGTACAGCAGAAAGTCTCAGGTTTTCCCTATGTGCTCTGTCTTCTAATTCTAATACTTTTTGAAACATCTCTTCTCAAGCAGTCTCATGCTTAGCCAGCCTTTACTTCATTTCAACTTCTTATTTTTGAAGTTTTATCAGCATCTGAATATCTATTTAAAGCTTCTTCCATTTTTTTCTGTTTATCTTGATATATTCCTTTCAGTGTTTTGTTTATTTTAATCAGCTCTGAGCACATGTGACTTAGTTTTTCCTCTACATTACTAGGAGTTATATCTTACACAAAGCTGAAGCTTGAAATTTTTCCTGAACAGCTGCAGAATTCTTCCCAGCCAGTGTCTTCTCCTCACCTTTTGTGACTGATTTTTTTTTCAGGCTGTCTGAATTTCTTTTTTGCTGGCATCCAGGCAGTGCACTTACTAGAATGTAACTGAAATTTGTCAAAAAAAGAAAAATTCCCTGTATCTGTTTTCAGAGTTTATGTTTTCTCACTGGGAGAGTTGAAATTAAGCTGTTACTCAGTAAGGAGCCATCGTGGAAGTCAAAGAGACTGGATTCATGACAGAGATAGCCAATGATGATTATGAAATATAAAAAGAGTAAACAGGGCTCAGCTGACTCCATAAAAAGAATGACTATAGGAGGTTCAAAGTATGACTGGGAGTAGTACACTAAATGTGTATGTGAATGGAAATGTCTCTGAATGAGTAGGCCTAACACAGGACCAGAGAAGTTCTTGGGAAGTAATGGAAGTATGTTTCCCCCACATGAGTAATTTATTCTAGTCCTGATCTTATTAAGTATGGGACTGAAGTTTGCACTGCATTAGAAGGGTGATATTCCAGATATTTTCCAAAAGAAGAATAGTCCTCACTGTTATACAGTATGAACAGTGTATGCTAGTTATGTTCCTATTGAAGAATAATGCTAAAGATTGCACAGTATAATTAAAGAAACAAAGATACATTCTAGAAGAAGACTGAAACTGAATTCTGTAAAGCAACATATTAGATATGCTCCAGAAGAAATTAACAGCCAGTGTTGCATAGTGTAAGTAGAATGAGTAGTGAAACCAGTCTAGACATCAACATTTGTGCTGTAACAGAGACCTGGTTCAAGGTAGCAGAAAGCACCCCTGCACTACCAGGCTATAACTCATTCCACACCTTTCGGTCCCAGAACTTGGACTGAAGCTCCAAAGGTGGTGGTGTTTCCATATTCATAAAGGATGCACACACCTCCAGACTGGTAGCACAACATAATGCATCAAAGATACTTCAGGTACAACTAACATTGGGTAAGACAGTGATTCAGGTTGTAGCCTCTTATATGTCCCCAACTATGTCCCAAGACTCAAACTCCACATTCCTAAGCACCCTGGAGAATATTAGTGTCCAACCTTACACTGTCATACTGGACAACTTCAACTACGCCTCCGTTAACTAAGAAAACTACTCGTGTACCAATACACTTGCCCAACGCTTTCTGGAATTCCTTAATTCCAATGTCCTGGACCAACTCGTTCTTACCTGCACTAGAGGTAGCAACATCCTTAACCTGGTCATTAATAACATGGGTGACCACAAACTAATCACCTCGGAAATCCACATCCTTCCCACCCCCCACCCCTGCAAAGGTAACTACCATGAAAAACTTCTCCAAAGCTAACTTTGGGCTTCTAAAAACAGAGGTGGCTAGCTTCACGGCACCCAAGCAAATGGAGAATAGTTGCATGACTGCTGAATCATACACCAATGCATTGTACGAACACATACATAAATGCAAGGATCTCGCCATACCCAATAGAACCAAGATGCTCTCCTCCAAAAAAAGGAAGCCAATCTGGTAGTCCCCTGCCATAAACAAACTCTACAACAGAAGGAGGAAACTGATGTGGAATAAGGTGAAGTCCCAAGGCTGGAAAAAACTCCCTTATCAGCCTCAAAAAAAGTTGAGATCCCTCATCAAATCATCTAAAGCTAGCTATGAAAAAAGAATTACAGCAGATAGTAAAGACAACCACAAGGCCTTCTATAGTTATGTAAAGAATCTCCATGGCAATACCCAGATTTGCTCTCAGCTACTGCACAATGGTGCCTCCTATACCAAGCCAACAGTTATTGCCAATATACTGGCCGACAGATTCAGTGCAAACTTTACCCCTCCCCCCAAAGGACCAATCACAATACCAGTAGACTACCAGTCACCCAGTATTAATGCTGCACAGGTTAAAACAACACTGCCCAAGGCCAAGAATACAGCTTCTATGGGACCTGACAATATCCCTGGCTATGTTCTACATGAACTACAGAAAGAACTATCACCTCACCTGTGTGCCCTGTTCAATCACAGCCTGACCTCAGGCTTTGTCCCTACAGAATGGCGCACTGCTACAGTCATCCCTCTCCACAAAGGAGTAACAACTACAGATCCTGGGAACTATCACCCCATTTGCCTGACAAGTCTGATATGCAAAGCTATGGAACACATCATCATGGACATAATAAACAAGAATATAGGGAATCCCCAAACTCAGAATCCCACACAGTTTGGTTTTCTGAAGGGTAGATCATGCCTGCTCAACTTGGTTGACTTCTTTGAGTCAGTCACCATTGCTGTGGATGAAGGCAAGGTGGTTCATACAGCCTACCTTGATCTGGCCAAGGCCTTTGATATCATTCCCCACTCTGGAATCATAGAAAAACTCACAAAGCTAGGCATCAACCTTTATATCACTAGGTTGGTTGCAAACTGGCTCACAGATAGAACCGACAGTATGAAAGTAGATGACTCCAAGTCAGACTGATGAACAGTCATGACTAGAGTCCGACAGGGATTGGTCCTGGGCCCTCTCCTGTTTGGTATTTACTTCTCAGAAGTACAGGCCAACATGAAGGGACTCTGGATGACAAATTTTGCAGGCAATTGCAAGTTGGGAGCCATTATTAACTTCCCAAGTGATGTTGACATCCTACAGAAAGGCCTCACTGAGACCAACGACTGGTGTCAGAACCATGGCCTTAAGCTCAATGTCAAAAAATGTTTTATCATCCCCTTTGGGAAAAACCCATTTCCCATGAATTACCACATTGATGATAGTCCAATAAAGACAGAAGGTGTTATAAGAGATCTGGGAACATAGGTTGACAGCAACTTCACTTTTGATCACCACATTGCCACTGTGGTCAGAAAGTCCTTCTATGTGGCATATCTCATTAGTAAGGGTTTGCATCCAGGAAGAAAGAGGTCATTGTCTCCTTCTACTCTTCCCTCATTAGGCCAATCATCGAGTACAATGCCCCATTTGACTTGTACCTCACTAGACACCTGCAACAACTGGAGAGGCCACAAAAGTACCTCACAAAGAGGATTCTAGGCCTTAAAAACTCCAACTATTCTCTGTGCCATATCACCTACTTAGAGGCGATCTCTGATTGACTTACAAAGCCATGTCTGACACAGCTCTCTTAGAAATGCTACATCTAAAGAAATCCCAATCCCTCCACACCACACACTCCAGAGACCTCAACCTCATTACCACAATCAACAGAACATGCTGGAGGGACAGGTTCATTACCCATAGACTGCCCATGCTATGGAAGAGACTTCCCATACATGTCAAACAGAGCACCTCACTAGCCCTCCTCAAGAGAAATCTTGATGAGTGGATGGGAAATAGAAAATTTACCCCGGGGATCACTCCCGTGGCTCTACTCGACAGAGGCACTGGCAACTAAGGTTGGGTGGCATGATGCCAGGGTAATCCTATGGGCTAGGCTTGTAAAGGCTCTAGGGCCATTAGCCTAGTACTCACCTATGAACCTAGATGTGTTCTTCAAGAGAACAGCACTAAACAATACACTGTATGCCTAGAGTAGTAGCTCTAGAAGTAATCCTGAACAGAAAGGCGCTGAAGGTAATACAGTATGGGTAGGATAATAGTTCCTGAAGAGAATGACAGCCAACTTTGCATAGTGTAAGTAGAATAAGTAGTGAAACCAATCTAGATGTGTTCTTAAGGATAACAGCACTAAAGGTTACACTGTATGGCTAGAGTAATAGTTCTAGTAGTGATTCTGAACAGAAAGGCACTTAAGGTAATACATTATGAGTAGGATAACAGTTCCTGCAGGGAGTGGCACATAGTAAGATAATAGTTCTAGACATGTTCTTGAAGATGAAAGTCCCCTAAGGTATACAGTTTGATTAGACTAAGAGATTCAGAGCTTTCCCTGAAGAAGAGTATCACAGACTGAGTCAGGTTCCACACATTTTATCAAGGGGAAAACCCACTGATGGATACATCTCCTAGGCAGTACAAGACTAGGAAAGTTCAGATTGAGAGAAAGAGAACGAAAATAAGAGTTATACTTTGCTGGAAATGATAACATAAGCATAGAAATATTCCTGAAGAATAGCATTGAGGTTTGTATGGCTATAAAATGAAATAATGTGAAATCAGACAAATTTCAGAAACTGTACAGTGTTAACTCATGTGACTCATACGGAAAGCACTAAACAGGGCAACATATATTAAGAGAAAATGAAACCTTGTAAAAGTATGGTCAAAGATAAATAGAAGAAGGCACATTCCAGAAGGAGAAACAGACAACTTGAGTTCTACTGGACTATTCAAATTACTGAGGATGAAAATAAATTGACAGCTGCATAGAATATATACTAGAATTAGAAAACCTATTTTATGGCATTAAGTATTACACAGCAAGAGTAAGAGTTTCTGAATACAATACTAATGTAGAAGTCAAGGTACATTTGGATGGATGAGATTAGCAAAACTCAGAAGGTTTCCTTGGAAAATAATGGAATGCTTACTAGTCTTTCTGTATCTCTGATTAAACTGAACACTCGGTACACTGTAATTGCTGCCTAGTTACATGAGCAGATGTCAAAATAATTTTGATGTCCGTTCTGTAATCACAGCACTATGCAACTACCATAGGAATGAAAAGTGATACATGGATTGAGTCTAAATCAGCTTTCAGCTGCATGTATTATGCGGGTCTATATTAAAAGAACGAACGTTTACTTACCTGAATACCTAAACACCGACATGTCTTCATCGAACCACGAAAACAACGATCGTCCTGAAGCGCGAAATCTGAAATGTCGAATCGTCATGGTTGGCCCTTCTGCGGTATAGCTCCGAAGATAACTGTGCGATAGTTACAGACCTTAAGGTTAGGGTAATCAGGTTATGTTAAGTGCATACACGGTGGTATATGCAAGATTTAGTGTAGGGTTAGAAGTAGGGTTTAGTTTAGGATTATAAGCAGGGTTTTGGTTAGTGTATGTATGTAGTTTATTTAGTTTGTTTGTGTAGGAAGTATGTAGCGAGCAGTGGGATGGGATAACTATGACATTTCGAGTTTTTGAATTTCATGGTTTAGGGCTTTTGGTGTATTTGCAGTTCGTGGAATATGTGCCTTGAGGTGTTCGTGTAAGCAAACATTCGTGATTTTAATATAGAGCCATATTATGCTATGTATTTCAGTACCAGCTTGTAAAGCAGATTGCCCTAGCACCAAACAAAAATAAAAATCCATACTTTTCAGGAATCTGGCTACTCTTTACTTGTGTAAAATATTTATTGTCTGGAAAACTAGCTTTGCAATAAATGCTGAAAGAAATCACATTACCTTCAATGAAATCATATCATAATTTTTTATGACAGGGAAATCCTGGCTCTTGGCAAGTTTAAAAAGATGCGAAATCTGTAATTATTCCTAAGTGCAAAAATAAAAACATCATGAGAATAACCATTTATATTTCAAATCCTTTATCAGACATCATCTTCAGCTGATATGACATTGTCATGATTTCCATCTTGTCAGTATAAGATTATGCCTTATTTATTTCCAGAATCTTCTAAATTTTCAAGACAATACAGCACTACAAGACAGGATATGCCAATCTTTATAATTCATTTTTTCTCCTGCATGTTCTGTGATGCCTTGCAGCAAAGCTGAACACCTGTGAACAACACAGCAAGAGCCATCATTCCCAAGCCAGATGTTTGAGCTTATTTGCATCTGTTACTGAACCATAAGCATCAGTAAAACAATACATGCACAAAAGGATGTGGTAGAAATATATACCCATATGCACTACACAAACACACAATCACACACATAGATAGATTTAAACAAATGCATATATTTATGTGTGTGTGTGTGTGTGTGTGTGTGTGTGTGTGTGTGTGTGTGTGTGTGTGTGTGTGTGTGTGTGTGCGCGCGCGTGTCCATTTAACAATGTATTTATGTATGTATACATACATATACACATACTTATGACATATGCAGGTATATATGTTTGTAAACAACATACATGTGCATATACAGATCAACAGGATTTGTCAACATGCTTAAGTTACACAAGCAAAGGACAGCATTCAGTGCCTTGGGTCTTTCCAAACATATCACTCTTCATTTCTCCCCAGAAGCACACAGATATTGCTACACAAGCATGGTTTTACATTTTTATTAGAGTTTCATGGTCTTTATATTCTATTGAGTATGAAGTATTACCAAATGTAATGTGTTACAATAGTTATTGTATGACAACAGCCAAGACTCAGTCTTGGAGGTCATAGCATTTGCTTTGCTATTGAATTTGTACATTGTTTAAATTCCTGACTTCAGTTTAAGCAGATCCACATTTCTTTCTCCTTTCTGCAGTACTGAAGATTATGCTGCATCACAATAATGCAGATATTTGTAGCTATAATAGTTTTTGGGCACGGCTTGTCCATATTTACTATTCTGCATACTTTCAACTGTCACTGTCTGCAAGGTACTGCTTTCCATGCAAATACTAAGTATGGCTTGTGACTCTCTGAAGGCCTGTACTTCGTATTGTGTTATAATTTGCTATGGTTTTGTTGTTTGTTTCTCTGCTTCTAGTATGCCCTTCATGTTTCCATGTTTCCATGTATATCATGTTCTTGTCTAACACATGTGACATTGTTAAACTGACTGACCAAAAATATAATTGAAAATATATGGTTAATTTTAAGTTAAAAATAAAATCTGAGAACAAGTGGTGTGGATTTGTCACTGTTTGTGATATGCTTTTCTCCTAGAGGTCAAGCAACCAAATATGATTTCTGTTCATTAAGCAACTTAAATCTGCCTGTTTATTTCTACCAATAGATTTTATTTTTAATGACCTGATTGGTTATATACCTGGATATAAGTAGCAGAAGAGTCAGACCAGAATTCAGGAAATAAAATACTTCAGAAAATGGAAATGAAGACAAGTAGGCCTCACTACAGAAGCAGAAGGAGGCACATATAAACAGATCACAGCTCACACTGCAGAAAGCAAGCCCAAAATATATAGTTATATAAACCAGCAACACATTTCACAAAGAAAAACTGTTATGACACAGAAACAAAATGTGAATGCCAGCATGGTAAAAGCCATGGTCAGTGTATGGGATGAATATAGGTCAAATCTCTTAAGATATCCCTAATCCAAGTCACAGGGGCTTAAAACAATGAAAAATAACATAAACAGTGACACTAAAATAAAATAAAATAAAAGACAGGGCAGCCTAATAAATGAATACAGTCATTTGTTTAAAGGCATTGGAAGGTTGAAGAGCTATTAGGTCAAATAACACATTAACTTGAAATAACATTTGTAGACCAAGTGCACAGAATACATTAACATTTCAGAAAGAAGTTGGAAGATTATCTACATAAATTAAAAATATTGGATACAATTGAGAAGGTATCTGGTCTCAATTGTAGTTCTGCTCTCGAAACCAAACCAGCAAATAAAACATAGTATTACAGAAGGAAAGAGACAGAGAGAGAGGGAGGGAGAAAGAGAGAGAGAGAGACCAAATACATGTACTATATAACATAATAAGTGAAATGAGCTAACCTAGGGTGTATAGATATCACTTTACCACATACCTCTCAAACTTTTAGAGCAAAGAATCTGGGCAAAGCAATAAGTAAAAGTGGGACAAAGGCCCAGAAATAGAGACATTTTTTAAATATTGATCTTACAAACTTAGAAAGATAATAGAATAAAATGTTTTGCATTAGCATGCCTTTTCTGAAGGGTATGAAATCCGAATCTCAAATGTCTGTCAACATTTTCTAACTCTAGTCTTTAATGATTTGCCACTAACTTGCCAGAAAAAACACAATTTTTATGAAAAATGAACCAAAAATATGAGGCAAAAATCTGGACATTCTACGAAAATCTCTACAGTTGAGAGGTATGGTTTACCATCAAAATGAATTAGACCCAGAAGCAGAAGTATTATGACATTTTCAACATGCTGAGGGTTGATGACATCTAAAAGACTGGTATGAGTGCTTCTTAAACCATATTTCAGTGATTGATACAGTAGGCCATAAAAGGTTAAAAATACAAAGAGCCACAGTAGTGATCAAATAATGTATGAAAGAACACAAAAACAAGTTCCTTAGATTAAAAGAAACATTGTGCTAATGCTCAACAGTGAAACATTGAAATATGATGATGATGCACTTGAGTTTGAAGGTTTAATATTCTCAGAAAAGGAAGATTTTCACCCAATACTATGTTGTTGTTGTTTGTCTTTTTGGCTTTTTCCTGGTAAGGGGTCGCCACAGCGGAACTCCGGTCTGCTAATGATTGGCAGTAGATTTTTACGAAACGCCAAGGTGCCAGCTCGACGCCGAACCTTCAACAAAGTCACGCCCATTTATGCACGCATGTCTTTTGAATGCTACCCAACTGCGGGGAGGACATGCAGACTCCACACAGAAGGCACTCCCAAGCCAAGCCGAGAATCAAACGGGAGAACCTCTTGCTGTGAGGTAACAACACTACTGACGTACCACCGCGGCTCCTTTCACCCAATACTATAAAATCCTGAAATGCCACCCCAGCAGATATAATAAAGTGAGACACTTCATTGATCTGACTAACTACAGCTTGAAATTTGTAAAAGACCTATACACCGCCACCACTGGAACTGCATTATGAAGACAGGAACCATTCCATTTATTTAAAATCTCCAAAAAAGGCCATTGATCTTAAATAAGACTACAGACTGATATGAAATAGTAAAACTTAGATAACCATTTCAGCTAATGAGAAATGCTCACCAAAAGTGTTGTTGCTGATAACAACACAAGATCTGATGAAAAGTGCAAAAAATTATTCTGTAGAGACAACAGCTGAAAGTGTAAGTTGACAGTGGGCAGAAGTTCTAAAAAACCACAAGGATCAGAAAAACTTGCTCATTACTTAGACTTGAATTTACAAATAAAATGCAAAAAGCAAGTGAGCAAGACATCATGCCTGAGCAGCAGTGCATAAGAAGATGAGGCTTTGAAAAAAAGCACACAATGGAGAGCCTCACTCAATTGTAGAGACAGGCCAGCCAACTTATCACAGAGGGCAGCCTGCTTTAATGAAAAATGTAAAGTAAAACAAGTATTTACCTCCATAGTTGTATTTTATTTTTTAAATGTGTTAACCAAGTGAGTGGAGTGGTCATGTGATCCTATTCCACCATGACATGTATCACTTGGCAATAAGAATTATAAAACAAATGAGAGGAGTACAGATCACTTTTGAAATTCAGAAACAATGACTCCAGATAGTAAATTAAGTTTATAAGTGCACAGGCCAGTTCTAAAGATTGTTAGACAAAATGTAATATTATAAGCTTTACTAAATAAATTCAACAGACAGTCAACAATACAGAAAATATGTTTGCATCAGTAAGTTAATATGAACAAAGAAGTATGTGGTTGATGCATTGGACAAGGCAGATAGTGGATTGAAAGCAGCATTGTTAGCCTACACTGATTAGGCAATCTCCCCCCACCTACCAACCTCTATCCAGTTAGACTCCATCCTTCATCCTTCCAGCTTCTTATACACCCACTACCTTCCAACTCTTTATACACCCTATTTTACCAAGGAAACCTCCCCCAGCTTACTACACTCACTAACCTCCTCACACCATGGAAAAAAAGTCTTTTACTACCCTTCCCTTCATACTTCTTCTTCTTCTTCTTCTTCTTTCGGCTTTTCCCGGTTAGGGGTCGCCACAGCGGATCACCTTGTCCGCACATTGAATGGCAGTGGAGTTTTACGGTGTCGAGTTGCCAGCCCGGCGCCCAACCTTCCACAGAAGGCACACTCACACGCACACCTAGGGCCAATTTAGAGTGTCCAATCCACCTACAGCATGTCTTTGGGATGTGGGAGGAAACCGGAGCACCCGGAGGAAACCCACGCGACCACAGGGAGGACATGCAGACTCCGCACAGAAGGCACCCCAGCCGAGGATCGAACCAGAGAACCTCTTACTGTGAGGCACTACCCTTCCCTTCATACTATTACTCCTTATTATTTCCTATCTCTCAACCAGTTATGAAACTCTAACCCTAACAGGAGTCTTCCTCTCCAAAGGTCACACCTCCATTCATTCTCATAACCCCTCCACACCCATCCCTCCGTCTCACTACCATGTTAATAACCCGATTCCTAAAATAAATCATCCTACCCTCTGCCACCCAAAGGTTCCCACAACAAAAGACGCCCTAAAATTATTAATTAAACTCCAAAAAATATTTGACTACTTGAAAAAATCTATCACAAAAGATGGAGATATCCACCCCTACCCAGGCCCTAACTTTGACTTAGGCCCCAAAACCCTGAAAGAAGCCAGAAACCTAGTGGGCTCCCTCCTTATCCTTCATCTTAACCTAAGAAGTATTAATAATAAGGTTCACAACTTACATGCCTTGCTTGCAACTCACTCCCCTGACATCATGTGCCTATCGGAAACATGGCTTAAACCATGCACTAAGGATGAAGAAATTATCCCACCTGGATATAGCATCCTTAGGAGCGATCGAATAACCAGAAAAGGTGGGGGAATAGCTGTCATGTTCAAGAACTCCCTGAACATCACAATGAACCCACTCCAACCTCCAAAAATCCCCAACCTTGAACTAATTGCTCTAAAGATTCGCCTAAACAACCAAAAAAGTATTAATCTCATAGTAACTTATTTACCACCAGGCAAAAATATTGAAAACCTAGAACTAATCCTCAGTTGGTTTGCTACCAACTATCCCCAAGAAACCATAATTCTAGGGGATGTTAATATTAACTGGTCCCTCTATTCCGAACTCCCAAATCCTCTCCCCATTAACTTACATGGCTTCTCTCAAAATATTCTATCTCCCACCAGAATTGGTAATGCTCAACAAAAAGAGAGCATCCTTGACTGGATTCTTACAAACAAGGCTCCAAATAACTATACTACAGGGACCCCTCCCAACGACCTTAGTGACCACCTGATTACCTTTATTATAAAGCACAAGTGTCCAACTTCAAATCATCCACAATCCAGACTAATTAGGAACAGTAAGAATTTTGTCCCAGACCATTTTCTTACAGAACTTAAGGCATGCAATTGGTCCATCCTAAAAACTTTACCCTTAGATGAGAGTGTGTTATATTTTAATAACTCTTTCCTAAAAATACTTGACTCGCATGCTCCTAAGCGTCTTACTAGAACTAAGGTACGCATCGCACCCTGGCTAACAAAGGATACTAAAGCCAAAATTAAACATCGAGACAAGGCCTGGCACAAATGGAGAACCTCTAAAACCCCACTAGATCGCATCAAGTTTCTTCAGCTTAGAAACTCAACTAAAGCAGCCGTATTGTCTGACAAAAAACAGTATTACTGTCACCTCCAAGATAAACACCAGAATAATCCCAAAAAATTCTGGGCCGGTTTCAATCACCTCCTTCATCCAGGTAAATCCACCACCCCTACCCCTGAAAAACTCATTGGTAAAGATTCTAAAGAAATAGCCAACACCTTTAATTCATTGTTCACAGAAACCATCCAGTCCCTCGCCAACCAACTTAATACTTCTCCCTCGGCTACACCCTCAACCAAAGACCCAACTCAACCCTCCTTTAACCTTCAACCCGTACCTACCTCCTATATTAGAACCCTCTTAAATAAACTCAAACCAACCACCTTAGCGGCTGACTTACTCCCAGCCAATTACCTACAAATTGACTCTGATGCCATAGCCTACCCTGTTTCTATCTTGGTTAACCGGACCATTTCAGAAGCTTCTATTCCCTCTATTTGGAAAATCTCCCACATCATCCCTCTACATAAAGGTGGATCCTCCACTGACACATCAAACTACAGACCCATAGCTATACTATCTCCTCTAGCCAAAATCATGGAACGCTGCATTCACAAGCAGCTCATTACCCATCTTACTCGAAACAACCTCCTGTCTCACACCCAGCACGGCTTTCGCCCCCATCATAGCACAACTACTGCTCGCCTTTCCTTTGTTGACTCAGTTAACCACAATCAAAACAATAAATTAATATCCTCTGCGCTCTTCCTCGACCTATCCAAAGCCTTCGACATGGTCAATCACCAACAGTTGATCCACACACTGGAGGCATTCTATCTTAGCAAAACTACCATAGACTGGTTTAATGACTACCTTTCTTGTAGACAACAGGCTGTTCAATGGGAAAATAGCTTATCCGACCTACTCCCCACAAATATCGGTGTTCCCCAAGGATCTATCCTTGGTCCTCTTCTTTTCTCCATATTTATTAATGATCTGCACTCTATCATTCCCAAAGCCACCTGCATACAATATGCAGACGACTCCACCCTGATCTGCTCTGACATCTCTCTCGCCAAACTCCAAGTCATAACCCAAAACTGTTTTTCCCTAGTTGAAAAATGGTTCTTGGAACGAAAACTTTTACTTAACCCATCCAAAACCAAATTACTTCTGTTTTTCCCCACTACTTCTACCCCTCAAGGAAATGAATCTCCTAGCACCAACCGCCCCACCATTCACGTGACCTCCAATAATGGGACCATAATCGACCCTGTCTCCCACACCAAACTACTAGGCGTGACCATAGATCACAAGCTTAAATTTGATACTCATATCAGCCTGACCATTAAGTCGGTAAACAAGAAACTTGGGTCCATGTATAGAATTAAGAACTTCCTAACCCCACACACTAAACTAACCATTGCCCGGACTCACCTCCTTTCCACACTCCTCTATGCCTCCCCGATATTCTCCTTCCTTAATAAAAGAGAACTCAACAAACTATCTACAACCTATAACCACATAGCCAGATTTATAGCAGGAATGCCCTATCGCACACATCACTGCAACAATCTAAGGACACTAGATTGGTTAGAACTACCCAACATTCTCAAACTCAATCAACTCACTGAGGCATTCAAAGCAATCCACCATCCTGACAAAACCCCCTCAATGAACAAAATATTTACCCCCTACTCTAACCTTACATCCCTTAGGTCATCCAAAAGCTTACAAATACAAACTATTAAATCTAACAACTCGGGAGGTGAAGCACTCTATGCAAATTCTATTGGAAAATCCTGGAATGCCCTCCCAAACAACCTAAGACACAAGACCTCACTCCACCAATTCAAAAAACAACTCAAAGATCTCCTAAAGTCCGAATGGCTATGCCCGTGTTCTAATCCAGATTAATAGTAAACATCCCAGGACTACCTAATTTCTACCCAATCCAAACCACAAGGCTCCTCATTGTAGCCATGTTAGTCCAACTACCTAAGTCTGTTTACCTCTTTAAATTATTTGTATAACCCTATTACCTGTTCATTTGACTTTGAATGTAATACTTATTACTTGATCTTCTGATGTTTTTGTTAATCTACCTCTATTCTTTGGAGCTTTTCTCCCCGGGCCTCTACTGAAAATGGACATGTATCCAGCTAGACTAGCCCGGTCAACAAATGTAAAATAAAATAAAATAAAATAAAATAAATAAAATAAATTGACAGGAAGCAGTGAGATATGTATGAGGATGGACTTGTTAAATCTCTGTAAGCTGAAATATTTACTGATGCTGGGAGGATAAAACTTAATACAAGAGCAATCTTACAAAAATGCCTTTCAGTAGTGCAGATAATGAAAGGACACCTTTTCAAAAATAATAAGTTTGTTTGTGTCTTTCGGCTTTTCCCAGTTAGGGGTCGCCACAGCGGAACTCCTGTCTGCTAATGATTGGCAGTAGATATTTTACGTGTCGAGTTTGCCAGCCCTGACGCACAACCTTCAACGAAGGTACGCCCATTTACGCATGTCTCCACACAGAAGACGCTCTAGCTGAGAATCAAATGGCACAACTTCTTGCTGTGAGGCGACAATGCTACCGCAGCACCACCACCTCAAAAATAATAAGTAAGAGAGATTAATTACTTGAGGGTTTTCAGTGGAATTAATAGTGCATGACATTTAAGTTTATGTATAAAGAAATATTACTGCCATGTGTGATTGTATGAAATGGAGAGAGAGTTAATATATTTAGCATGTTATTTAAGCTAAATATGAGAGAGACAGATAATGTGGTGGTTACGATGTGAGTATGGGAAAGGAATGGGAAAATCTCGACAGTATGGATGATTTTCTTTGGTTGTGAAGATACTGGTGATGTGAATGCCGTGTTAAGAAATGAATATGAGTTGGTATAGATTGGTAGAAGTGGAGGACTGAGCTGGAACAAAGAATAAGGTATAAAGAAAGGAGAACCATTTTACTGAGGGCATGATTACAAAATAGAAAAGAGAGAACAAATAATGAGTCTTGAAGTGTAGGTTAAGACCCAAGTGCATACCTCTCAGCCTCTTAGAGAAAGAAATTTGGACAATGCCATAAAGAAAAGTGGGACAAAGGCCCAAAAATAGGAACAGTTTTTAAATATTGCTCTACAAACATAGAAAGTTGATAGAATAACAGGTTTTTGCATTACTATGAATTTCCAAAAAAATTCTGTCAATCTGTATTTTCCCTGCTTAATCCAGGTAACATTCAAAATCCATCACCCTCTCCCGACAAAGACCATTAACAGATAGCACAAATATTTAACGCTCACTTCATGGACACCATCTAAAAACTAGTCAAGGATTCATCCTCAAAAACCAATGCTAACTTACAAAATACCACACAAATAGACCCCATATCTACCTCAATACACACTAAGGTTCCCTAACAATAATCTGCCCAATCCTCCTTTCTCACTACAACCAGTACCTATATCCCTAATTCTAAAAATTGATAACCAGATGAAAGCCCTGCTCACTCTTTGCTGATATTCTACCACCTGAATACTTACAACTTGCAGCCAGAACTGTATCTTACCCTGTTAGTATTTTTATCAGTTGTTCAATCTCTGAATCTTATTTGCCCCAACTATGGAAAAAATCCATTATAACCCCACTACACAAAGGTGGTAATGCTCACGATCTCTCAAACTACCGGCCAATCTCCATTCTCTCCCCGTTATCACAAATCCTAGAAAAATGCATACAAACCCAACTAATAAATCACCTCATTAACAACAACCTCCTAGCTCCCACTCAACATGGTTTCTGCCCTGGTCATAGCATGACCACAGCTTTACTCTCCTTCACTAACACTGTGAATAAAGCTCTTGATGCCGGCCTATTAACTTCGATAATCCTATTGGACCAATCAAAGGCTTTTCACACAGTATCACACCCTAAGTTATTACACTAGTTAGAAAAACTTGGATGATCTCTAAGTGTAATAACCTGGTTTTCATCTTAGCTAAATGATAGACAACAGTTGGTTAGATGGCAAAACCAACAATCAGAGTATGTGACAAATAATACAAATGTCCCCCAAGGATCCATTTTAAGACCATTACTCTTTAATATATTCATTAATTATTTAAGTAAAGCCTCCCAACAAAGCATATTCATTCAATATGCTAATGATTCAACAATCATCTCCTCCTCCAACAATTTCGCTAACCTCCAGAAGATCACCCAAGATGCATTCACCTCAATATAGTTATACTATACTAAAGGCTATGTGTATTCTTCTGTGATTAAAAATATGTTATTAAGTATCCATACATATCTCTTTCTCTTTGTATTTGTTCTGTATAATATTTGATTAACTGTAGAGCTTTTCTCCCTGGGCCTCCACTGAAAATTGGTTTCTGACCCAGTGGACTTTCCCTATCAACAAATGTCAATAAATGATAAGTAAATAAATAAATACATTTTCTGAAGGATATGAAGTCTGAAACTTGAATGTCTTTCATTATTTTCTAACTTCAGTCTTTAATGATTTGCTACTAATTTGCCAGAAAACCACAATTTTGTGAAAAATTAACCAAAAATATTGGCAAAAATCTGGGCATTCTGTGAAAATCTGTACAATTGTCAGGTATGCCCAGGTGTGACAACTAGTCAGGGTGTGACAAAGGGTGATTCAAAAACTACTTAAATATATGGGGAAGCTAAAAGTGAGTGAGAAGGGATGAATGAAGGCAGAGAATGAAAATGTATCTGCACACAGATTTCTAGTTTAAGGTGGGGAGATGAAAGGAATGGAAAATGCATATGACAAAAATATATCTGCAAACTAAATTTCAGACAGAGCAGGTCAGATGGGGAAAATATAGGAATGAAATATAACAAGGGGGATGAAAGTTTATCTGTCACCTAAATTCTTAGTTCGTGCATGACATACAGGGGTACAGTGAAAAGTTAAAACAGGATGTGATTTCAATATCACCTAAATTCCCATCTGAAACTGAATAGTAGAGAAAGGCAACATCAAAGATTGGTAAAATAGCTGTCATCTTGATTTCAAGTGTTTAACAAATTACACAAGGGGGAATTTAAGGAAATCATTTATTTGGGCCAATTGGAGGTCTAAACCTTGGCTCTAAATGATTGTCACTAGTGAAGTGACACCCCAGTCTCATGTACAAAAATGGGAAAAAGGTATTATGGATGAATGGATGCATTTATTGGGGGAGTTTGACATAGCAAAGGAAACAATTCTCTGTTTTCCATTTCTCTGTATGGTATGTGTGTGTGCATGAGAGAGAGGGTGTGTAGCAAGAAACTGTATGCAGTTAAAAAAGTTGTTCATTTCCGAAATCAATGTTTATTGCAGTGCAAAAATATTGATGTGAATAGCACTGATGGAACAGTAAAATAAAATATTTGACAACGCAAAAGTAAAAGTCACATGTTTGTTTGTCCCTCCTGAAGGTCTAAACCTTGGCTCTAAATGATTGTCAAGAGTGAAGTGACACCCCAGTCCCATGTACAAAAATGGGAATAAGGTGATGTGGAGGAATGGATAGATTTATTATGGAGGAGTTTGACATAGCAAAAGAAATAATTCTGTCTCCATTTCTCTGTATGGTGTGTGTGTGTGTGTGTGTGTGTGTGTGTATATATATATATATATATATATATATATATATATGGGATCCATACTATTTATTGAACGACTGTTTCATCAAAAGTGAAACGGCCAAGTACACTTTCGCGAAAGTGCTTTTCACTGAAAAAGCGCTTTCATGACAGTGTGCTAAAAAAGATAAAAACGTGGGGAAATGGCTGTTTCTGAGATTGTAGCACAGTGGGGATAATGGAATATTCCCTTTTTCCCACTGTAGTGCAATCTCGCAGTGAGATTATAAAAGTAGGGGGGTGTGGGGGGCACAGCCCCTCACATGGGGGGTGCAGGGGTGCTTGCCCCCTGCGTAAAACGTGAGTACTGTGGGTTTTTTTTTTTTTTTTTTAATTTTGCTGTTTTTAATTTTTTTTGCGCACTTTAGTAAAAGTGCTTTTTTGGTGAAAAGCACTTTAGCTAAAGTGTGTTCAGTTGTTTACATTTCGTGGAAACATGATTTGTGCAATAGCCCTGGATCCATATATATACATACATATATATATATATATATATATATATATATATATATATATATATATGTGTGTGTGTGTGTGTGTGTGTGTGTGTGTGCATGAGAGAGAGGGAGAGTCTGTAGCAAGAAACTGTATGCACTTGAAAAAGTTGCTCATTTCTGAAATGAATGTTTATTGCAGTGAAAAAATACTGCTGTGAATAGCAAAAGGTGGAACAATAAAATAAAATATTTGACAACGCAAAAGCAAAAGTCAAATGTTTGTTTCTCCCTCATAGTCTTGTCAGCTCCAGCAAAGTACTCAGTTGCCTTTTTAGTGACAAGGTACAGCCACTACTCACAGTTCTCTTGCCAGGCCTTAACTAACAGTTCTCCTTCTCTGGTAGCAGTAAGAAGAGGCAACTGTTTACATTAAAAAAAAGCTTTATTTTCTGTCTATATGCAGTGACAGCAATTAACAGTTCGCAGAAACAAATTTCACGTTCTCTCTTTATCCTTCTTCCCGTTGTCAGGGGTCCAGCAACCAAACACTTTTCCTCATTTTGCATAAGCAAGAAACAATGGATTAACTAACCTGCAAGAGTACACCCACTTTCTGCTGAATTTTACCACTGACATGAAGAACTGTAGTCAGCTATCTCAGTCATTTGGATGCTGTGCAGTTCCCCAGACTGGCAACCCCCCTCCCCCGATAAAGCCCTCTGGACTGTAAAATGCAGCAAGATGCTTGCTACAGTTAAATCATCACACGCTGAGGACTTTAATACTTCTGTCATAACTGAAAATGCATATTCAGCATTAAATCATGTAACAACTATATCCTCATGGCTTCATGAAGCAGTGTCAGTACTGCACTCTGGCACCATTAACACCTACACATTGCATCCCCTAACAGCTTGTGTCCTATTCCAGCTATGACATTGGTGACATGTATTAGAAATTAAATGAGGAAGATGAATAAACAGGAGTTTTGATAAGGAGGTATTCCCACTAATGAATAGGAAACTCTAGGCAAAACAACAGTCCTTGAATTATACCTCCATATGCAACAGTGTTAATTAATGTCATGCCCAGAATACTCACAAGGTGAAAGAAGAAGTGCAGACACTTACTGGTGACTCCTTAGGCACAAGAGTTTATAGAAATGAAATAGTCTGAGACCACTGTTTTAGCCAGGTCACACTGAAAAGCAAGGTGAATAATACAAAAGGTATGTTGCCGTCAATGCAAGTACAAACACAATGTAACCTTTTACCATATCCGCTCCAGTGTAGAACGCCTTAGGGTTAACAACTCACCCCAAGGAGCTGAAACATCTTCTGCTTCCTCATCACTGCTGTAGGAAAATGTGACTCCTTGTCCTCTCACTCTTTTGAGGTACACCACCCCCAACAGCAGTATATCCTGTGCTTCCAGGTCCTCGCAGACTCCACCAAAGCTCTCTGAGAGTCTCTTAGACTCCATAACTTCTGCCATATTAGCTTTAACTGCTGGTTATATAGCTAGCTGCATTTCCCCTAGACCTAATTACCTGCCTAGTAGTTGAGGGATTAAAGGCCAGCTACTTATCTTTGCACTACTATGTCCTTCAAGTAAAAGTTTAAAAAAGTGCTCAGCCATTCAGAATCTTGTTTGTCTTGTAGTCATACATCCTGACCAGCAGACAATAACAGTGTCCCTAGTGCCCACATAACTGCTAGGTATTCTCAATCTGTGGTAACATGCTGACTCTATCTTATTTAATATTTTCTTTATATAACAAACCATATGTTCCTCTGTACCAGTTTGATGGGTGAAGAATGTCCCAATCTGACCTCAACAGCATCAGCATATAGTTCCAGAAGATCTAGTTCTTCCACCCAGGTATTGTTCTCTACCTTCTGGCTCTACTAAGGCAGGACAGGGATCCGAGTTCCCCCTTCTATCCCAAGGAAGGCTAATTCAGTCGAGTGTACCTCTGTTTCATTTTTAAACTTGTCTACAGGGGTAATCTGGATTAGCCTCTCTTGCTCTTTCTTATTTACTCTTGGGACTCCCCCAGCTCGTTCTTGTCTGTGTCACACCTTATTGACCTATCCCTGGTCTCCTTGTGGTTGTTGCTTTTTTTCATGTTAACTTTGTTCTTCCTCTGTTATCATTCTTGTTGTCTTTTTGGATATCTCTCCATGTTACCATGGTGCCTGTTTCATCCACTCTTACTGTTGGTTGTGGTTGGTCTATGTTTGTAGGGTTGGTTGTTTCATTTCTTTCATTATGAGAGATCATCCTGATTTCATGGTAGTTTCCCCTTCCCAGCTCCTCTACAAGTCTTTAAAGCAAGGAAATGCTTTTCCTAATACTACAGTATAATTACATAGTGATTCAGGTAGGGCACTACTGGAACTGGATGCTACACTGTCTCACATTAGGTCTGTATATCTACTTGGGTGATCTGCTAGTAACTTCTATGGTTTCTGAGCATCTGGACCTTCCTTTCACAAAGTTATTGGTCTCTAAATAGCATGATCATGTACCAGAGTCTAGAAGCCCTCTCAGCTCTCAGCTATCAACCTAAAACATTCCCTTCGTTAGCTGGGTAGTGGCGCAATAGCAAAAGACTATTTCTACTAGCCTTGTATTAACATGTTCATACTCCATGGCTACTCAGTCTCCCTTTCTAACCCTGGTTGCCTGGATGAGTGTGTCATCCCTACTTTAACTACAGTGTTTAGTTATAAGGCCACATTATTCCCAATTAAAGTATAGGGGACAATGTACCCTTCACCTCGGGGCTAATATTTTAATGGTTTATCTAAATTCTGTTTTCCTAACATAATATCCTCACTACCAGGGTTACAAATTTGAAATAAGTCTGGTGGCCAGCTTATCACACCCAAAGTTTGATACTAGTGAGCAGTGCACTCAGTCCACGACTAAGGTTTTCAACAATGTTTCTTTGCTGCTATGCCCTTCCAGGGTTTAAGCAATGTTTTGCTATATGTTTCAACTTACATAGCTGGGCCCTAACTGTTTTACTTTTTGAAATGATGCAGTCATAAAAGTATTTTTTACCAAGTACTTTGGAAGAAAAACAGGTATTTCAGGTGAAAAACATCAAAATTTACATAAGTTGGGGGGGGTAACTTCATAGATGGAAGTATCCTTGCTAAGCAGTTGTAATTAGTGATTTAAAGCACTTTAGAAGAAAAGCCACTTTTTTGAATTGTAAATCCTTCAAATGTACATGTGCAGTTGAGGTAAGACGCCAGCTTTCATAACTAGTAATTTCAAGTACTTTGTAAGAAAATTGGTTCTTAAGAATGGGGCTTTGGGGGTTTTTATCTTTTCTTTATTTTTTTTTTCTCCAGGTGGTTTAAATATTGCCCAACTCTCATAACTGGTGATTTGAACTACTTTCGAAGAAAAGCAGGTGTTTTTGTGTTTGACTACACACTTTCACATTTACATAAGGTATGTAGGCGGAAGTGTTTTCACTCAGCTCTCACAACCAGTGATTTCAAGTACTTTGGAAGAAAAGCAAGTATTTGTATTACATACTTTCAGATTTATATAAGGGATGTGGGGGGTTAAATTTCTTTACCCAGGTTGCAAGTGTTTTCACCCAGCTCTTATAACCAGTGATTTAAAGAACTTTGGAAGAAAAACAGGTGTTTTAATTTTGTACCTTCAAGTTTACATGAGGGGTTGGGTTGGGTTGGGTTGGGTTGGGGGGGGGGGATTTTCACTATACTCTTATTTATTTATTTTTTGTCTTCAGGTACAAGTATTACCCAGCTCTCGTAACTACATATTTGACATGCTCTTACACTTAATGTAAAGCAACAAAGGTTGCAAACATTTGTGGCAGCTTTGTTGCTCATTAGGGCATTAAAAGAGCAGATAAACAAAGACATGGACTAGTGTGACCAAGTTTTAATTGTACTTGTTTATGGTCAATCATATTTAAGCTAATATAAGGAGATGGCTGTGAGGTTAAGCTTGCACATTTTGAATGGATAAGCTTAATGAAACATCTTGTAGAACTTAAATTGCAGAAAAAGCAACAGTCTTCACCTAATGAGTAAAGCTGGTATCTTAGTCTGTTACTTTGTCCATCTGTTGCGCAATTATTTGGTGCCCACTGCAGTCCAAGAAAAGAATGATTGATCTTAATCAACTTTAACTCCAAACTTTTTTAGTGTCAATAGTTCTGCATTGTCAGTCTTGGCTCAATAAGGTATAACTGGGTTTTATTTTGTTTAGAATTCTGAGTTGTCAGTTTGGCATAACAGGGTATAATGATGTAAACAAAAGTAGTGAACCAACCACCAGGACCATTCAGCAAAATGTTCTTATAGCTAGAATAGCTAAAATCAATGATGTAATGTCACCTAAGGCGTTAAACAAAACTGTCCATAGACTGCACGAAAGACTGCAATGCCTTCAATGATGTAAAAAGATGCTGCTCCGTCATAAAATCAAGCAATCTTTTATTAGTGAACAGAAAAATAAGCGCTTTCACGTGGTAAAACCACGCTTCTTCAGATTTCATTTATTCAGTATGCAGACATAGTTATTTATAGTACCCAGGGTATAATAACAGGGTATAACTGTGCTGCCACCAAGTTAAAACAAATTTTCAACACTTGGCATACATTTGTTGAGGCTTCTTTCTTTTTCTTCCCCTTTAGCAATTGTGTGTAATGCTAAGAAAAGTAGGAATTTTGAGAGACTAAAAGTATTTGCATTTATACTATGGAGCTGTCTTTTTCTGAGGTGCAGATATTTTTTACCAAGCACTGTTAACTAGTGTTTTCAAGTACTTTGGAAGAAAAACAAGTATTTTAATGTTACCGTCAAATTTACATGAGGGGTTGTGGGGGGAATTTTCACTTTGTTTTAGTGTCTTATCTAGGTGCAGATGTTCGTTTTCTGACTTCCATATATACTGATTCCAAGTACTTTGAAAGAAAAGTAGGTATTTCAGTTGCATCCTGGGGGGTTCTAATTTTCATGTTTAATCTTTTCCCCAGGTTCAAGTATTTTTTTATTAAGTAGCTTGGAAGAAAAGCAGGTATTTCACATGCTTCAAATTTACATGAGGGGTTAGGAGGGGGTTCACTTTATTGTTTGTCTCTTATCTAGGTGCAAATGTTCATTATCCGGCTTCCATGTCTAGGTGCAAATGTTCATTGTCTGGCTTCCATATGTACCTTTGAAGAAAAGTAGGTATTTCAGTTGCATCCTTCAAATTTGCATAGGTTTTTTTTTTGGGAGGTGGTTCTAATTTTCATGTTTAGTCTTTCCCCCAGGTTCAAGTATTTTTTTACCAAGTACTGCAGTGGTGGTGCTGCGGTTGCATTGTCGCCTCACAGTAAGACATCCTGTTCGATTCGCAGCTAGAGCGTCTTGTGTGTAGAGACATGCGTGAATGGGCGTACCTTCATTGAAGGTTGTGCATCAGGGCCGTCAACTCGGCATGTAAAAATCTACTGCCAATCATTAGCAGACCGGAGCTCCACTGTGGCGACCCCTAACCGGGAAAAGCCGAAAGACAGAAGAAGTCATAAAATGCTGTAAAAATGTGCTTGTATCTTAGTAGTTACCCCTGTTCTAGTCAATATGTTCTTCTTAATCTTATTAAAGTAAGAATGCACATGCAATAGCAGGAATATTTGTGGGATAACTCATGATAGTAGCTTCTAGGTTGCAGCCCTCAAATGAAAACAAATGCAAAGTGATTTATTTTTGCTATTTTGCTTTTTTTTAATTTACTGACTTACTTTCAATTCCTAACCATTTACTGTTACTTCCCAGAGCTTGGAGCTCCACTCATGCCCATGTGCAGAGTTAAGTGAATCTCTGAATGCTAATTAAAAAAAATGCTTTTTTAACACCCTGGTGTCTGGTGTTATATCGCCTCTCTACATGTACAATCCTGACTTTCACTGGAAGCAGACACTTTGCTCAAAAAGCAGCTCAACAGGCTGCTGTATAAAGTAGCAAGAATCCATCTCTATTGGCTCAGGCTGTCTCAAATCTCAATCAACTCCCAGCTTCTGAGAATATCTTTTGAGTCCATAATCTATTGGGCAAGGGAATAGGGATTTAACCACAAAAATAGTTTCTATTGTAGGGATGGTAAGTACTTTACATAGCAACACTGAATAGATCAAAATTTGTCCCAAGCTATTCATGATCCTTATGTTTTGAATGAGCACATATGTTTACAGCTGTGCAACTAAGCATATTGCAAGACTTATTAATATTTTAACTTTGCAGACAGAGGTACATCACTTTAATTACATGTACTGGATGAATGTTATATATGGCAACTTGACCTTGTCTCTGGGTCACATAGATATTGCATGAGCATCAGTAGCACCGTTTTTAAAAATAGTTTTGTATGGTATTGCAACTAACCAGTCTGAGTTTATCTTGATTATATTAAATAGTCATGATGCAGTAGATATAATGGGGGCTTGTATTATTCTGTTCATACAACATTTTATTGTGTACTTGAGAGTATGCATTTGTGTGTGTGTGTGTGTGTGTGTGTGTGTGTGTGTGTGTGTGTGTGTGTGTGTGTGTGTGTGCGTGTGTGCGTGTGTGTGTGTGTGTGTGTGTGTGTGTGTGTGTGTGTGTGTGTGTGTGTGTGTGTGTGGCATAACTGATCAGTTTGAGTTGCTCCTGATTTTGCAGAATGTCTCTGATTTATCACTTAATAGTAAGACGTTAGCCTTAGAGTAGTTCCTAAATGTTCCAGAGTTTGCTGGGGTTCATATTTTGGTTTGAAGTTTATAAGGTATAATTCTGTGAGAGATAAATTAGGATAACAGTTTCAGACTTAATATCATGCAGAAAAAAATCATTCAAAGGTAAAGTCTGTTATTCTAGCCACCATCAAAATATATAAGAAGAACATTTGCCCCTGATTTGGTTCCTTTGCCCCCCATTAAATTTTTAGGTTTCCCCTTGATTCAGTAAGATTTCTGACTCTTCTTTCAAGTTATCTAGAGTGTTTTCAGTGACTCTCTTAAACGCTGTAACTTCTACCATATTAGTTTTGACTGCTGGTTATATAGGTAGCTGTCTTCCCCCCAGACATAATTACCTGCCTAGCAGATAGGGGCTTAAAGGGCCAACTACCTCTTCTAGCCCATGCAAGTCCTGACACCATTGAAACTTGTCAAAAAAACTCCTGTATTCAGAATTTTGTTTGCCCAATACTCTTATACCCTCATGTGGAATTTTACCTACCTGAGCCATCACACTATATTACAATAAATATTTGTGTGTGTGTGTGTGTGTGTGTGGGTGTGTGTGTGTGTGTGTGTGCGTGTGTGCGTGTGTGTGCGTGTGTGTGTGTGTGTGTGTGTGTGTGTGTGTGTGTGTGTGTGTGTGTGTGTGTGTGTGTGTGTGTGTGTGTGTGTTTATAGAGTGAACTGAGCTATGACAGTTTTACGCATTTAGATATTATAACACTAATACCTTGGAGCAAGGTCACTTTAAGGTTAAGAAGTAATGTGTGCTTGGTTAGACAAAAGCAAATGAGTGTCTTGTTCAATTTTTTGACAGGGTATCTAGAGTACAAGGCATTCTCTTCTAATTCCTCTGGGTGTTTGTGTATCCATTCATTACGTTGATGTAATACTATGTTTACTGTTTTTAGTTAGTGCATACTTTATATGGTGTCAGAAGTGGGATGCCACACTTCTGGCTGAGAGCAGTTCCATGATGTTTTAGCTAGTTGCTATGAGAACAAAGAAGCCAAGCTATTATACAGGAGGACAAAGAAAACAATAATTACATAGTGCATTTTTTCAAGTGAGTTCTTCAAGGTTTTCAATTTTTTATCTCTGTTACTCACACTGAGAAGGGAGGAAATGCCACAAAAAAGGGCACATGCAATAGGGGGTTACCAATAAAATATAAAATAACATGTGCATGAGGGCTGAATTTAATTTAAAATAGTTATATCTATAATCATATAATTATGAGCTCAGCTTCATTTACAAGACAGTCTGACAGAAAACTGCAAGGTTTGGTCAAAAAGTTTTAATTATTCCCCGATGCATCTGAACTAAAACATAAAGCAGCAGCAGTACAACTTGTCATGTTTTTGGATGTAGGAAACATAAAAACCATTAAAGTTTCTAACATTATTCAATTGTCCGAGGATGAAAAATCAAACTAGCTATAAGGAAAGAAATGTTTAAACAGTACTGTGAGAATAGAAAAAGTTACATATTTGTAGCATTTATTTTTCAAAGGAATTCAGGCCCCAGAAGGAAAAAGAGAGTCATATATAACAAAATTAAAACAGACAGCAAAACACGGATTTTGGTGAATTACAAAAATAACTTAAAAAGGTAAAAGTGTGTGTGTGTGTGTGTGTGTGTGTGTGTGTGTGTGTGTGTGTGTGTGTGTGTGTGTGTGTGTGTGTGTGTGTGTGTGTGCCATTACTAGCAATAAGATGTAAACTAATTTTTTTGTGTGACAATGGATTACTGTTAGAAAAAGCTGCTGATACATGTAGATCCAACAGTAAATGACAGAGGTAGAAAGGAGCAAGATCTGTCCAAGATAAAACTGAAGACTAATCCCAAGACAATAATGAAGTACAAAACAGTATGCTATTGAAGGAAAACAAGCCAAATTAGTCTGGGATTTCTAGGTATTCATATAGAGTATATGAAACAATAAGAAGGGGGTCAGAATGAAATCTAAAGAAAAACAGCTGTGCATGAAATGTGTTTCTATGCATGACAGCAGAGCTTGCTCTGCAATACGTATTGTTTATTGGAAGCAGTGAGCTTTGAAACATTTTGTAAAAATGTGTAATGCAAAAATTGTTGTTGATAACTATAAATAAAAAGTATTACAAATTGTTGCTGAAATGCTCATCTGACAGCAATATAAGTTCAGAATCAAAGAATTAACTGGTGATTGTTATCACTGAATTGTATGCTGTGAATACATAGACGCAGAAAAATCTGAGTGCTGTAAAAAGCTAAACCACTAGACTAAGGTGAGACTGTGTATAAATGTCCAAACAACTGAGTGTATGTTAGCTATAGATGCTTAAATTAAAAATTGTTTAAAGCATTTGATGTAGAAAGCAAGCTGGACAGTCTGAAGTTCACTTTGTTAACGTATTTATGGCACAGACTTTCATCAAAGGGACAAATCACATTAAAATATGTGTACAAGATGCAAAAGCCCAGTGTATTGTGCCATATTAATTTGTTCTCACTAAGCAAATATATTGGACAGCAAAGCCTGGAAACATCCGGGTATGTTTAAAAAATACATAGTATAGATTCATCTATACAGTGGTACAGAATTTAATTTAGCTATTAGCAAGGGTATCAAAAGAGCCAAAGCTCAATATGAAAAATTCCTTTATTACAGTGGGCTTGCAGGACCACGGTTAGGATATAACATGTTACAGTGCTGAACAATCCATGATAGAAAAAGAAGAGATTAGATTCTAGATATCAGCAAGGATATTTTAGCAAAATACAAAGAAATGTTATAGGCTTCAGATACCTACCCAGAGAACAGTCTATAAAGCTTAAAACCAAATGGCACCTATAATTTATATTCAGATTGATAACCATAAAAATAACACAAGAATTCATCAGGAGCTGAAAACATATTGAAAATATTAGGAGTCATAGCCAAATGAAGAGAGCTCCTAGAATGGGTCTGTATCCTGGTGATGGTAATTACATCTAGTTAAATAATAGTCTGTATAGACTCTCCCCCAAGAGATTATTAAAGCTGTCAAAAGGAAGTGTTATCCTTTAAAGACTGCAGAAGAACTTTGCCCAGTAATTCCACAAGCTAAAATAGTATTCTCATCTAGATGTAGATTATGACTTTTTCAAATTAAGCTCACTAACTAAAGCTAAACTAAATCATTAGATGTATGCAGAGATGATATATGCTTTGTGGAATGACTTTTGGAATCTTATCAGTGACTGAAGCATTTCAAAGGGCATTAGCCTATATACTGGAAAGCCTAGAGGGGACAATTAATATCACTGATGATGGACTGCTCTGAGGTCATACTAAAGACTATAAGCAGAAGGTTTTCTAGACAGACTGCATCATTATAACACCAAACTGAATGCTAAGAAGTAGCAGACTAATGCATGGTTTATCAAATACATGAGTCACATATTAAGGCAAGATTTCATGAAGTCTGACCTTGAGGAGAAGTGAATTTTTGCGCAAGCACAAAGCCAGAGAATAAATCATCTCTTCATAGGTTTTGGGATATGGTTCTTTATCTTTCCAGATTCATACCCAGTCTCTATCAAGTGTTGCTCCTGTTATGGCAGCTCTTGGAAATGAATTCTGAAGAATGTTTGTAGCATGAACATCATCACATTTTATGTACATATGTTTGCCTTTATTTATGTATTAACATTGTTGAGTGGGTTTGATAAGATGGAAACCTTTTTCAGCCATGTCATTTCATGAGCAGTTAGGACTAAACAAATTTCAATAGATATAGTTCTATGGTACTTTACAGTTCAATGAGTGTTACAGACTATTTTGAGAACAAAAAAAGCTTGACATAGAAAAGAAAAATTAAAGGCAGTAGAGGATGTTAAATTATATTGTATAACTTAAAGAGAATTATATACAGTTTCACAGCAACAATAATTATATTAAATTAAAGAAATGATAGAAAACAGTTTACACAGCTGTAATTTAAAGCTGATACCATTTATTCTGCTCACAGAGCTAGTTTTCTGCAGCATAGTTTGCTACTGGTGTATGGGTATACAGCCATGATGTATGTCCAGAAATTGTAGGTAGTGGTATGTGCAAACTGAGAAAGAGTTGTTTTTGGGAGATCAGTTGGCATAGTGATTAAGGTCTTCGCCTCTAGTGCACAAGGTATAAAGTTAGATCCTGACCTCCTGCCAATTCTTGTATGAAGTTGTATGAAGTTTGAATTTTCTCCTTGGATCTCTGTGGGGTTCTTCCTGCCTTGCAAAAACATGCTGAGAATTTCTGCCTCAAACACAACCAAGAATGGGGATATGGGCAGCAGCACAGAATCTAGATGGTACTTGCTGGGAAAGAGTTGTATAGATCAATTGCTTTAGACTTCACCTGCCTGTGGTGAGCAGTATACTCAAGAAAGGAAGACAGTGCAATGTGTCACAGCCAGCCAATCAATTGTGTAAAATATGGCTCTAGTTGATTCGGTCATGCTGACTAAGTCGCCAAAAATGGAAATAGGCATTTGCCAGTGATAAGTGGGCTGAGGACACAGTCTACTCTGACCTATGCCAGGGAACCATACTAACAGCAGGAGGGGTGTATATGCCCTTGTTGGCCAGTGTGTGCCTGCCATAAAGCCCAGCAGCCCTGGGTTAATAAGCTACTGGCCGGCCAGTGTATAGTTGCCTGGAATAACTCTATTGAGTAAAAGATGGACGTCAAACAAATTAACCTGGTAAACATGAACTCAGAATTGCTACACTCAATGTAGATTCCCTTAAAGCATGCAGTGTGGAAGTGGATGACATGATGGTAAGGAAGATGGTGGGCATCCTATGTAATCAAGAGACAAGATGAAATGACATTAGCAAAGCCAGTTTGCTTGGGATCCAGAATCTATTGATCAGGAAGATGACAGACTAGAAATGGTGTGGGAATTATTGTAAGGGAGAGGCTTCAGATGACAGTAAGGGATGTCATCAGAATTAGTGACTGTCTCATGGCCATCAGACTACTCCAGTGCAAAGATAGCGCACCATTTGTGACAATGAAGAAAACAGTGCATTCAGATAGCAGTTGCAGGACCTACTAGATAAAGTAGGACAGCAGGATAATGGGTGACCTGAATGCACATATCAGGATGGTCAGAACAGGATATGAGGACTGCCTTGACTCACATGGCTGGGGAACATGAATAAAGAAGTAGAGACCATTCTAGACTTCTGTCTGGCAAATGGTTTGATAGTGGCTAACACATGGTTCAGCATGAGAAACAGCCACAACATCATGTACAACAGCAGCCAGCATGCAACTCAGACTTCCTCCTAGTTAGGAAAGGGCACTGGGGAAGAATTAGTGACTGCAAAGCCATCCCCAATGAAACAGTCAGCCTACAGCATAAAGTTGCTAGTCACTAGTTGACACAGTCAGCTGCAAGAAATAGTCAGAGAAGGCTATAATGTTAACAAAGACTAGGTTGAGTATCTGGAAGTTGCGGGGACAAGAAAACACAAAAGTTCAAGGAATTACTCAGGGATCTACCACTTCAAGAGGAGGAAGAATAAATAGCTGGATCTGAAGAATAAGGGCAGCACCTGAAAACATCATGTTTGAGGACCATAAAACAGATATGTGGCAAAGCTAGAAAAGTTGGTTGTGGAAGACAGAAGTCCAGGAACTCATAAAAGTTAAGAAGGAGTGCAGGAAAATGTGAAAAATGGAAAAGACAGATCAGGCTAGGTAAAAATATTGACTGGCTAACAAAGAGATTAACAGAGGATTTGCAATAGCAAAGAATAAGGCATCAGAGGTATCAGCAGTCAGTTGATGGCAAAAAGAAACGCTGTCAGGTCGTAATGTTAAGACAGAAGGGTATCGAGGATGGTCAGACACCCGTCATAAGAGGTGCCAGTAACAACCTGCTCACCGTTCCACAGGATATTAAAGGTGAATAGAAGGAGTACTTCCAGCAACTTTGAATGAAGAAAACCCCACAGAAGCTGCACTGCCCCAGATACAGCCTACTATGACAGATAAGGAGGAGCCCACCCAAGAAGAAGTAAGAACAGCACTGAGGAAAGTTTAGTCAGGGGAACCAGCAGGCTTAGATTATGTCACAGCAGATATGATAATAATGTTGGATCAGATAAGGAAGAAATAGCTCCTGGGTTTATTCAAAGCAGTATGGATAGAAAGGCATATCCCAGATAACTGGAGAATGAGCATATTAGTGCCAGTGTTCAAGAACAAAGAAGACATTCACAGCTGTGGGCAGTACAGAGGAATCAAGCTCCTGTCACACTACATGAAAGTTTTGGAGAGGGTGATTGATAAATGAATACATAAACTAGTAGAAGGTAAGATGGGAGATGGGCAGTTTGGATTCATGTCAGGATGTAGCACAATTGAGTCAATGTTTGCAGTGAGATAAATAGCTGAGAAGAAGCTAGATGTGAGGAAAGAGTCCAACTGATTATTCCTAGACTTGAAGAAAGCATATGACAAGGTCACAAGAAAGATGACTTGGGCAGTTCTGTGGTGGTTTGAAGTCCCAGAAACAGTGGCAGAATTAAGGCAGGCTATATAAAAGGACCCAATAACTCAAGTATGAACAGTGTTCAGTCTCACAGAGGGTCTCCCAGTGGGATTGTGTATGCACCAGGGTTCAGCTCACAGTCCACTGCTGTTTATACTGACAGTGGACCACAGTAGCAACTATGTTGGAGGGGACAGATAAAAAATGCTGCTGTATGCAGATGATGTTTACAAGCAGACACTGAGCAACAGCTTCAACAAAGGATAGGGGAATGGAATGCAAAACTGAAGACACATGGGATGAAACTGAGTATAGAGTAGACAGTTATAATGGTAGCAAATGGAGGAAATCAGAAGAAGCTGAAAATTGAGATAGGGAAACAGTGGAACAAGTTAACAGCTTCAAGCATCTAGGAAGAGTGGTTGAGCAGAAGGGATGTCTGAATGAGAAGGCAAAGCTAGAATCACAGGAGCTGCAGTCAACTGGCACAGAAGAATGCCAAAGAACTTGAAAAACTAAAACTACCGTATCTTATAGAAACCTTGGCAGTAAAGGTGAAACAGCAGAGGAAGCTAGAAGTGCTGAAAATGAAGTGCCTGAAGAGGGTGGTGGAAGGCATACTGTGAGACAGACAAAGAAATGAAGACAGCAGAGTGATACCAAAGTAGCACCAGTAGTAGAGACGGTCAAACAGAACCGAATACAATGGTTTGGAAACATGTGCAGAAAGGTAGAAGGCAATCCGGTGAAGAAGATTTGGGACAGACTGGAAGAAGGCAAGAGGAAACAAGGTCATCTAGCAAAGTGGTGGATGAATTGTGTGAGAGAAGACCTGTAACAGTAAGGCATGACTGACAAAGAAGGTAGGAGAGTGGCATTGAATCAAGAGAGATGGCAACGGCTAACATGACACTCCAACCCCATGTAGATAATTGGAAAAAACAGGGTGGTGATGCTGATTGATGATGATAGTAGTTATGTTTCTGGGAGGTTTTTAACCATGAGGCTAAACCCCAAGCTCTTGCAGTACATTTTACAGAGGTCTCTGCATTAAGCTCTATTATTTTTCACAGGATGAGACTGTGTCTTCAATGTTTTTGACTTGCAAGTAAGGTACACTCCTGGCAAAGTCATGCATGTGGCACGGCAAGTGGCACATTCTCTGAGAATGGTCTGTCTCAAGAAATCTAAATAAGAGTTCTAGAACATGAGTTAGTGGTGATTGCTGTATTCAAATGCCTACCCCTGATGAAGGAAAGGCAACAGTTGTTGTTTGTCTTTCGGCTTTTTCCAGGTAAGTGGTCGCCACAGCGGAACTCCAGTCCGCTAATGATTGGCAGTAGATTTTTACAAAACGCTGAGGTGCCAGTTCGACCCCCAACCTTCAACGAAGGAATGCCCATTTACGCATGCATGTCTTTCAAAATCTACCCAACCATGGGGAGGACATGTAGACTCCACACAGAAGGCACTCCCAAGCCAAGCCGAGAATCGAACGGGAGAACCTCTTGCTGTGAGGTAACAACGGTACCGCTGTAAGGAAAGACAACAGTAATACATAATAATTAATAGTAATATTAAGGAGGGACAAGAAATACACCAGTTAAAGATGTAGTGCTAAATGTCTTGACCAAGGAATGTGAGAGAGTAGCTATTAATTCAGCTATATTTAAAAGGCTACAGTTCAAATCAAACAAAGAGATTGAACCTATTTCATTGATGCCACAAAGGATCCACAAAATTCACTTTGTGGTTGTTAAGTGCAAAGTGTGAGCCCGTGATACGCTATTCTGACCTGACCGGTATGTCCTGCAAAAATCAAACAATGTACGCAATCAGGATAGAAGGAGGCAGCCCGAGGGGGAGATTCTGCCACATAGTCAATACACCAGCAGACACACACATCCTACAAAAAGGCCTCACAGAAATGGACAACTGGTGCCGGAGTCACGGCCTTAAACTAAATGCCAAAAAATGTATAGTCATCCCCTTTGGGAAAAACAAAGTACCCACAAATTATCACATAGACAGCAACCCACTGAGTACTGAAAAAGTAATCAGAGACCTAGGGACCCAAGTCGACAGTGACCTCTCATTTGATACCCACGTTGCCAAAGTGGTTAGAAAAACATTCTACCTTGCACACCTCATCATGAAGGGATTCACATCCACATCCAAGGATGTCATTGTACCCCTATATTCCTCCCTCATCAGACCCATGATTGAGTACAATGCCCCATTTGGTATGTACCTCACCCGGCATTTGCAACAGCTGGAGAGACCACAAAAGTACCTCACCAAGAGGATCAAGGGTCTCCAACATATGTCTTATTCTGCCAGACTAAAGAAACTTCAGCTCTATTCAGTAACATACCGCCTGCTCAGAGGTGATCTCTGCCTGACGTACAAGGCCATGTCCAATCAGGATCTGATGGACATGCTCCACCTCAAAAAATCCAAGTCCATCAGGACCATGAGAGCTAAAGACTTAAACCTCGGCACAAGTATGAATAGGACATGCTGGAGGGATAGATTCATAACCCAGAGGCTTCCCATGCTTTGGAACAAGATCCCAGTTCGTATTAGGCAGAGCCCCTCACTGACTCTCTTCAAGAGAAATCTTGATGAGTGGATGGGAGATCGTAAGTTTACCCCAGGGGTCACATCTGTGTCACTGCTAGACAGGGGCACAGTAAACTAATTCTATTATATAAGGGGATCTTCATTGTGTCACTACTAGACACAGTATTCTAAATTTATTCTGTACATTTTTGAACCATTTCATGGGGTGGCAAATGCCACATCACTATGGCTAGGCTTACAAATGCAACAGGGCAGATAGCCTAGTACTATACTATGAAACTATGAAACTATGAAACTTCCAGAAAGACCCGAAAGTAGGGTGGCAGAGGATTTATTCCAGTTTCAGCAATTCAAATAAATACTGGTCACAAATGATTAACAAGTATCTAGGAATAATTAAATTAAATGAGACATCTCCAAAAGCTGTTATAAAAATACTAAAATGACTTTTCACATGTCACAGTATACAGGAAGACCAGGTGTAGAGACAATGGACTGCATTTTAAAAAGCTTAGATTTTGACAATTTCGACACTGCAAAGAGAAGATATTAAAGGAATTTCCACAGCAACTGGTGGCTACAGTATCAAAACATATATTGTACTTTGATGGTTAGTTGTGTTCCTCTGAAGAGTTCAATCTGAGGCTACAAGCACCACCATATTGTCTGTGTTCCAGGGTCATCCTGCCCAGAACATGGGGTCCAGAAATGGGGTGATGCAACCATCTCAGAAATTAATAAAGGATTTTTTTTTAGTGTAATAACTCATTACCTTTAAAGTAATTTATTCTATCATTTCATTTTGAATTGGAATTTTCATAATTAAAGTCATGTTAGCATATTGCTAATGTGAAATATATGTGTGTGTGTGTGTGTGTGTGTGTGTGTGTGTGTGTGTGTGTGTGTGTGTGTGTGTGTGTGTGTGCGCATATCTGTATGTATGCATATATATATATATATATATATATATATATATATATATATATATATACTTGTGTATGTTGGTGGATGCATACATAGGATACAAAGGTGGACAAACACACACACACACAAATTGGTACAAAGTCCCTTTTAGTTTAATAGTTAATGCATGTTTGGCTAGATACAGTCATATTAGTCTCTTGGTCAGTTGTTTGAAGGGCTATCTGAAAGAAGAGAAGTTCTTATCTACCTCTTGTGTTTTGTAGTCATTTATTATTTAAGCATAATTGCATTTTTAGTTAGTGCTGTACTTTACAATCACCATACAGTTGGATGACACCCGAAAAAGTTTAGACTGTATGCCTGGCAAAAAAACAGCAGGAGGTAAAGACAGTTATTAGCTGTTGTTTGGAACTAGATATGATTAACTTAGTTTTCGCAGAAAGCTAGGAAACACTCACAGGTGAAGTGTAGAAAGAGAAGCTATGTAAGTCTTCCTGAAACCTTACCTGTAAACAGGGCCGGTGCTAGCATTTTGGGGGCCCCCCAGCAAGTTTCAAGTTGGGGGCCCTACCCAGGAGAATACAAAAAGTGTGACCATATTGTCGTCATGCTCCCTTCCCTATAAAGCTCATGCAGTACTACTTAACAATCATTGTGTAGTGTTACTACATTCAGACCATTAAAAAGACTTGAAATGTCAAGGTACACACTGACTGGTATTTAGTACCAGTGTTGTATTATGGCAAGCCCCTGTACGACAGCAAGGTAGCCACTCATAATGGTACACACACACACACTCGGACTGGGACTGCACAGTGGTGCAGCTGTTAACAGTGTCACCTCTTAGCAAGAGGCTCTCTGGTTCAATTCTCAGCTGGGGTGCATTCTGTGTAGTTTGCCATGTCCTCCCTGTATTCGCATGGGTTTCCTCCCACATTCCAAAGACATGCTTCTGCAACATTTCTTCCTGGGCCTCGGCAGAAAATTGGCTCTGTCCTAGTCAGACTTTCCCAGAAAACAAATGTTAAATAAATAAAGTTTAGTACCAATAAATTATGACAAGCCCCTGTACCACAGTAAGGTAGCTACACACAGAGGTTCACACACTGACTGGCATTTAGTACCAATGTTACATTACAAGCCCCTGTACAATTGCAAAGTAGCAACTCACAGATGTACACACACACTGACTAGCATTTAGAAGTAATGTTGTTACATCATGGCAAGCCTCTGTACTGCATCAAGGTAGCCAGTCCCTCAGAGGTACACAAAAACACCCACACAGGGTCTCTCACACAGGATAGAGACACAAGACACAGTGAATACAACAACAAACCGCAAGCATCCAACAAAGGACAAAAAATAACATCAACACAACACTCCACAGCACAGCTTCCAAAAATAACAGCAGGCAAGGTAAATTTTCCACCATTAATTCTTCTCTGGTACCTCGGCTTTTCGCCTTCAAAGGAATAAATTAACTCCACAAAAACCTCACCTTATATACCATTCAAACACACTAAATTAAACAATAAATTCATTATCCAATAAATTAATTCTCCAATGAATATATTTTTTTTCTATAAATTCTGCAGTACTGAGTACTCAAAAAGAATTATTTTGTTTAAAGCATCATTTTAAAACATTCAAATTTAGAGACCCATAGAAACATTATAAACAGTTAATCAAATGTAAACAACATTTACCTTATTAAATGTTTTTAACATTTAAGCATTTAAATGATCTTATACTTTAAACAATTTTAACACTAAATGCATAATGCCTATCTAACCCAAGTGAGTTATTTTATAAGATTAAATTACTATCAATATTCATACCACGTGGTTGAAGTGTTCTATAGTTAATAATGAATCTACATTCCAACTTATCCAACTCATTTTAAAAAAAACTACCTCCATATTCCATAAATGGATGTGCTAGAACACTAAAAAAGAAATTCTTAGAACAACCCCCATGTGCAGATGCAAAATGATCACCTACTGGACAGACAGCTACACAGACTTGCACACAAGACATAGATACCCACGCATGACGAAGAGAGCACTACAGTAAGACTGACCATTAAGAATTTTAAATACTGGGATTATGAACTAATGATGATGCTGGAATAAGCATGCACTTTGTGACCCCGATGTTTTGATGAACAGACCAAAACTAACAAAACATCTGGACATTGTGTAACATTCTTACAGCCCCTACCAACCTCTTAACCTCTCAGCATAATTCCAAAGCCGGAAATAACTGCAGAACAATGTGTAACATCAAGGATAGTTGCAAACATTGCTATGATAAACTTAAAAAGATATTAGAATAACAGGGACTGTCTTCTTCTTTCTCTTTGGGCTGGTCCCATTAGGAGTTACCACAGCAGATCATCTTTTTCCATTTCTTCCTGTCCTCTGCATCTTGCTCCATCACACCAACCACCTGCATGTCCTTCCTCACCATATCCATAAACCTCATCTTAGACCTTCCTCTTTTCCTCTTACGTGGCAGCTCCATCCTTAGCATCCTTTTCCCAATATACCCATCATCCCTCCTCAACACATGTCCAAACCAACACAATCTCGCCTCCCTGGCTTTGTCTCCAAGCTGTCCAACCTGGGCTGACCCTCTAATATACTTATTCCTAATCCTGTCTACCCTCATCACACCCAGTGCAAATCTTAACATCTTTAACTCTGCCACGTCCAGCTCTGACTCCTGCCTTTTTGTCAATGCTACCGTCTCCAACCCATACAACATAGCTGGTCTCACTACCCTCTTGTAGACCTTCCTTTTCACTCTTACTGGTACTCGTCTGTCACAAATCACTCCTGAAACTCTTCTCCACCTACTTCCATCCTGCCTGTACTCTCTTCTTCACCTCTATTCCGCACTCACCATTACTCTGAACTACTGATCCCAAGTATTTAAACTCATCCACCTTTGCCAACTCTACTTCCTGCATCCTCACCATTCCTCTATCCTCCCTCTCATTCACATACATATATCCTCTCTTAGTCCTGCAGACCTTCATTCCTCTAGAGCATATCTCCACCTCTCCAGGGTCTACTCAACCTGGTCCCTACTCTCATTACAGATCAGAATATTATCTTCAAATATGTGGACAACAAGGGATTGTATTAGCATTCATTAAAATATCAGTACATTCTGCAGAACTCTCATAGTCCACCCCAAAAGTCTCAGCACAGTTCTAGAGCAGGTAAAAACAAAATAAAAAAAATGTTAAAAAGACAAGGACATAGCATTAGGGATTTAAAACACTGGGCTTATGAACTAATAAAGAATAACAGATTTTTCCAGTAGCATGCATTGTGTGAATCCACATTTTTGATGAGTAAAAACACAGATCAGACATCTAAACATTGTGCGACATTCTCACAGCCCCTACCCCTCTCCTAACCTCTCAGTGTAACAATTACAGACAAAGCCTCCCCCCAAAAATGGCAGAACAAACGTGTAACATCAGGGATAGCTTGAAACCTTGCTATGATCAACTTCAATAGTAGAACAGGATTTGCATTGGCACACATTAAGACATCAGTACATTCTGCAGTATTCTCACAGCACAATAAATCTGGATGAAGTGAAAGCAAAATAAAAACACAAAGGCATAACATTAAAAAGCAATGTGTTTATGAGTAAACAAAGATGCTGGAATAACAGATTTTGCAGTAAAATGCATTGCGTAACCCCACATGTTTTAATGAAAAGAGGCAAATACCAGGCAAACATCTGAATATTGCGCAACATTCTCACAGCCCGTAACCCCACCACCACCACCAACCTGTCAGCACAATAACTCCAGACAAAGCAAAAAACGATCATAGATCAAAGGCGTACCATCAGGGATAGTTGTAAACATTGCCGGTATACACAATGTTAGTATAACAGGGTTTGCATTAGTATATATTAAAACAACAGCTGTACATTCTGCAACATTCTCACAGCCGCTAACTCCCCTCCCAACCTCTCAGCACAATAATTGTGGACAGAGCAAAACATTATTGTAGAACAAAGGTGTAGCATCATGCATAGTTGTAAACATTGCCGGTATGCATAAAACATACTAGTAGAACAGGGTTTGCATTGGTATACATTAAAACATCTGTACATTCTGCAGCATTCTCACAGCCACTATCCCCCCCACTACCAATATTTTAGCACAATTGTACACAAAACAAAAATGCATTAATGAATATTCTTATGTAAGACTAGCTAAAAAACTACTTCAGATCTGAACATTATTTACAGACAAGCCTTCCTTCCTCAATCTCTTAGCAGAAGAATTCTGGCCAAAGGTAAAATAAAACTGTTACAACCAGAAGTCTACCCCCCCCAAAAAAAAAAAAATCATCTTAGCATAAGAACTCTGCAGAAAAAAAGCTATACAATCCTCTCCATAGGTTTCCTTACAACCCCCCAGCAAAAATAAAGTTAAAAATAAACCCAGCAACTTACCTTTTCTGCAGGTGATACAAGGCTGGTATTAATCCTCTTCTTACTTCTCTTACACACAGACCAGACCAGTTCAGCCCCTTTAAAATTTCCCTCAAAAGGACAGTTTCTCAGATCTTTTAGAAATTGCCCTTACAAGGGCAGTTAAAATACAGCTGCTTTGCTGGTCCCAAAGTCTTTCCAGAAAAACTTGCATTCTCCATCCATCCTCACACCATACCTCTCAACCTCTTAGTGTGGAAAATCTGGGCAAAGCCAAAAATAATGGGGGTACAAAGGCTTTAAAATAGGGACACTTTTTAAATATTGCTCATATAAAGTTACAAACTTGCTTTCAGGCTTTGCTTTAGCTTGCATTTTCTGAAGGATATAAAGACTGCGGTGGTGGTGCTGCGGTAGCGTTGTAGCCTCATAGCAAGATGTTGTCCCGTTCGATTCTCAGCTAGATCGCCTTCTGTGTGGAGGCATATGTGAATGGGATGTGCCTTTGTTGAAGGTTGTGCGTCAGGGCTGGTAACCCGGTACGTAAAAATCCACTACCAATCATTAGCAGACCGGAGTTCCGCTGTGGCGACCCCTAACCGGGAAAAGCTGAAAGACACAAACAAACATAAAGTCTGAAATATAAATGTCTGCCATTATTTAGTGAAGAAAACCCAAAATTCTATGAAGAACAAACTAAAAATATGAAGCAAAAATGTGGACATTATTAAAAAAACTGGGCAGTTCAGAGGTATGCCTAATGCCGATAATCCATTGAACTGACCCAACAGACCACAGATTACAGCAAAGCCGATCAGAAAACTGGAACTTGTGTCTTTGACTGTGGCAGCCAATCAGGTCCCTAGCTTCACTGAAGCGGACCTGATTGAGTGCAGCTTTCAAGTGAAGCAAAGGACCTGACCAGCTGCAGCAGTCAAGGAAGCAAGTTCTTAAAAAAAAAAAAAAAAAACATGAAATTGCGCAACGACGCTAAATGAATGAGGCAAGGAGCAGAACAGATGAAAAAACCCGTGGCTGCTTGATGTGGAGGCCCTCACATGCGGGAAGATAATCGGGGGCTCCCCTCAACTGTGGGTTTGGTGGGTGGCTAACGCCGGCTATGCCTGTAAAATATTATCTACTAACAGTCTATTCTGAGCCAACACAGTCTTGAGCACTTGGACAGGAAATGCAAGGTTAAAGATTAGTAGTAGTACGTATGTCTCACCACCAGAGGTAGCATAGCTCAGTAAATGCTTCTATGGGCTATTTTGAAAAAGAAGCATCCAAATTACATTGCAAGGCAGTCACTGTTTGCAAAGAGCCCATGAAAGACCATGACATCAGGAGGACATTTAGCTTACAGCTTAGAATATGAACTAAGTTTCTGTTTTAGTATTTTAAGTAGCTTATGTAAATCAAGTGTCTATCTGTTGTTCGTGTGTTATCTTAGGGGGCGAGGTAGTCATGTAGCCATGCTTTGTTCAGGTCAGAGCATTAAAAAAACTACAGTTTTAATATTTAAGTATTCTTTGAGACTGGACTCTCCACCTGTGGTTCAGTTATTATTGGGATGAACTGAACATTCCAGGTGTTAGTGTGTATGAACAATGGAGATTTTCTGTTTGTTACTGCTGTTAAGGCACTTTTCTGTTTGCTCAACTATATTTGTTTCTACTTTCTGCTTCTTTGCATTTGTTTTGAAGCTGTAAGACTTTATGTATTGAACCTCTGAGATTGTCATGTATGCTGTTAGGTCTGTCAGAAGTGGATTCATGCTATGTACCTTCGGGTCTCACTGAAGACGAATAATGCTTAAAGTATGAAACTTGATTAGGCTTTGCACTTTGGCTTCTGTTTCTGTCATCCACAGTTCGCCACATCATAGGAGCATCAAAATTCCAGAACAGCATTTAGCACTTTTGAAAATAGTTCACTTTTTATTATTTTCCTTCATCTTCTTCTTTTATTTTTTTATGCTGTTGTAATTGAATATCACTACGAAAACAGAATTGTCTTATCTCATGCTGGTAACTTTGTTAAACTGTCATTTATGGTTTCTTTGTGTATGTTTCTTATTGAAAAATTAATAAAGATTATTGAGAAAAAAATTCCTGATCAGCAATTATGTGGCAGTTATTCTATCTAGTCTCAATAACTGCTTAATACTGCCTACTGTTACATTTTATAACACGTATATTTACTGTACTGAGATATACTAAAAGCCTCTTTGTTGTTTTTTTTTTTCAAAATATCTACAGTTTTACTATTCCTGGGTTAACTGTCAAGATTTTGGAATGACACCCCTAATTTGTTCTCATACTTTCACTCTGTCCATCTTAAAATTTTAACTATTTTGAGAAGTTGTAAAGTAATGCTACCAGCATTTAAAAAGTGGACCTAACTTGAGGATTTTTCCCTAATTGTTTTTCAATGTGTCCATAACTCAGGAACTAAAGTAGATATGTATGGGTGGGTGTTGCTTTGTAATCATTTTTACTAGATATAATATTTTTACTTAAAAGCTTAGCGCTCCTGAATTTGAGAAACTGATACTGATATTTGATACAATAATGGAATTAACTATTGCTAGGTGCTTCTGCTGTTGTCACCTGTCTTTTATTATGTACTTCATTTACCAGGCATTTCTTTTTCCGATCATTATACTTCAGACTTTCCCCCGGATTTACTAGTCTTCCATGCAGGACTAATCAAGTCCTGCATGGAAGCAGCAGTTGAAGAGGAGGACGGCAGCATGCCATGCATATTAATTAAGTCGTGCTACCTGAGCTCCTCAAGAGGGTAGTGAGACCAGCTATGTTATATGGGTTGGAGATGGTGGCATTGACAAAAAGGCAGGAGTCAGAGCTGGATGTGGCAGAGTTAAAGATGTTAAGATTTGCACTGGGTCTGACTAGGATGGACAGGATTAGGAATCAGTATATTAGAGGGTCAGCTCATTTGGACAGTTTGGAGACAAAGCAAGAGAGGCGTGATTGCGTTGGTTTGGACATGTGCTGAGGAGGGATGCTGGGTATATTGGGAAAAGGATGCTAAGGATGGAGCTGCCAGGTAAGAGGAAAAGAGGAAGGCCTAAGATAAGGTTTATGGATGTGGTGAGAGAGGACATGCAGGCGGTTGGTTTGAAAGAGCATGATGCAGAGGACAGGAAGAAATGGAAACAGATGATCTGCTGTGGCGACCCCTAATGGGAACAGCCAAAAGAAGATGATGATGACCTCAGCTCCAAATCCTACACTGAGCGTGTACGAGTGCAGGGGGTGTGTCTGAGATAGAGCTCTCAGAATAAACACGCCCCTTTAAAGTAGAACAGAAGAATTTGTAAATAAATGAGCAAGACCGCTCATAGGTGTCCGCATATCCCCACCAACAATCCCCATGTGTTCAACAGCAACAGTACACTGAAAGAAGACACGAAAAAACCCTTGTAGTAATCTTTGTAAAACTCCGAGTACAGCTAACAGTAGGTGCTGGTGTCTGCCCATCGCGTAACTACCGGTAAAGCAGCATGAAAAGCTGAAGAGAATAATAAGGAAGGTATAGCAAATGAAGCAGCACAGCAATAGCGTAGTGGTCACAGCATCTGCCTAAAAAGGAGACATTCCCGGCTCGAGTCCCACTGCAGCACATACCATTTTCCAAGTGTAATCCGTATATGAACAATTATGTAAATTTTATTGCTGTAGAACCTACCAAATAACAATTAAATGTGAACTGGAGTACTGCATGAAATGCACATGTGAAAAGTCAGTACCAGAATGATTAAGTCAGCAATAAGCAGGCGTAAGCACAGATAAGTAGAAGTAAGCAAATGTAAGCAATAGTAAGCGTGTGCAAGTGCGTATGGGCGGGATGAAGCACCGCCGACACAGACCACTGTGACCGGAAATCAGTAGTGCTAACCTCTGCACAAACCCGCTCACAAATGCTTGAAAGTGCCGTAAGCACACTGTATCAAATGGCCGGTGTCACAAGTGGGTCTGTGTACACTAACGGAGTCAGTCTTAGGTATCGCAAAACATACATGGCACACAAGGATGGCCGGTATGCACACGAAACACAGTACCTAGCAATACCAGTCAACATTACTGGATATGTAGCTAAAGAATTAGAGGTATATGTGTCGTATGAATACCCATAATTATATAGATATATACCTCCCCTCTCTGTAGAACAAATGTATACATACATAGATAGACATGTAAATAAATACTCACAAATACATTATTTATATATATATATATATATATATATATATATATATATATATATATATATATATTTATATATATATATATATATATATATGCAGACACCCATACATCCACATGTTGTGAGATATATATACAGCAAAATGTGTATATATATATATATGTGTGTGTGTGTGTGTGTGTGTGCATAGATATACACAGATATATACCTATGATAAGATACAGCACCCAAGAATGACATATGTTCACAGGCCATGCTAATGGAGGTGTGGGACCCAAGCAAGAAATGTGTAACACGTAGCATGACCCCCCCCCCCCGCCAGACAGAGGAACCATACAAACAAACCCACAAACAATGTAAACAGTCCACTGCTCCCCAGACCACAGGCTGGATACAACTGGGGGGGGGGCACAGTGGACCCGTGAAATCTAATCCTGGAACAGAGACAGGAGCGTCTCTTGCGAGACACCCCAAAAATTGTCATATTATGGGAGGAAGCCCGTGTGATGATCTATAAAGGTGAGGTGTGTACATAGCCAGAATACAAGGGTGGGAAAGCCTGATGACCCATGGGTCGAGACAACGTAAGAAATGGATCCCGTGAAGTGGAGAGTGGGCAGTGTGTAGTGGTATGTTTAGACCTGACCTGCACCCACAGTAGGGATGAGTGCTGTAGAAGAGGTGCGAGTGGGGGAACTATGGGTAGCTAATTATGGGTTGAGGCATGCAGGTGTTTGCTGGAGTGGGTCTATACGGGCAGCCCCAGGGATGTAAGCATTAGTGTTCATTGGGCAGAGGTGCCGCCCAATGAGCAGCCTGAGTACCACTGCAGCAAAGTCTATTTTACATGGCAAATAATGGAATAACCAGATGTAGATGTATATATGTCGAGGCATGCATGTGTATATCTACCCATAGCTACATGAAGATATACCTCTCCCTCTCCGTAGTACAAATGTATATATACAGAGACAGAATGCATATAAATACCCACATATAGATATATACATATGCAGACACTTATACATCCATATGTCGTTAGACATATATATATATATATATATATATATATATATATATATATATATATATATATATATACAGCAATATATAAATATATATATGTATACATATACAGATATATATGCATATAATTATGTATACATATATCTATATATATATATATATATATATATATATATATATATATATATATATATATATATATATATATATATATATATATATATATATATATATATATATATATATATATATATATATATATATATATATATATATATATATATATGTATATATGTGTATGTGTGTGTGTGTGTGTTTGTAAATATACACATATATATATATAGCTAGGATATGATACAGCAGTTACGAATTACATATGTTCACAGGCCGTGCAAATTGGGGTGAGGTGTCCAATCAACAAATGTGTAACACGTAGCATCAACCCCCCCCCCCCCAGCTAGACCGGTGAAACATACAGGAACACTGCTTCCCGGACTACAGGCAGGATACTACCAGTGGGAGAGACCCGCCAAGTCTAATCCTGAAACAAAGACATGTATGTCCCTTGTGTAACACCCAAAAATTCAATGATATACGGGCGTCGTGGCATTACACCGATGTCCAACTGCAGGCCATGCATGTTCCCGGTTAACAAGGTAGGGGAAGCCTGATGATCCATGGGGCGAGACGTCATACGTGATGGGTCTTGAGAAGTGGGGAGTGGGTAGAGTTTACTGGTGTGGCCAGACCTGACCTGCACCTGGAGTAAAGAAGAGTGCCGAAGAGGATGTGCAGTTTGGGAGCTATGGGTATAAAATTATGGGCCTAGCTGTGCAGGTGTTGGCTGGAGTGGTTTTATATATTCTGCCCCAGGGATGTAAGCAATAGTGTGCATTGGCCTGGGCCACCACCCAACGGGCAGCCACTCCCGCTACGAGTCCCATTGAAGTACAGTCTGTTGTACATGGCAAAGAATGGAATAACCAGATGTTGATGTAAACATGAAGAGGTGTGTGTGTGTGTGTGTGTGTGTGTGTGTGTGTGTGTGTGTGTGTGTGTGTGTGTGTGTGTGTATACCCATACCTACATGGAGTTATACCTCCCCCACTCCGTAGTACAAATGTATACATACAGAGACAGAATATAATTAAATACCCACATATTGATATATACATATGCAGACACCCATACATCCATAAGCCGTTATATATATATATATATATATATATATATATATATATATATATATATATATATATATATATATGTATGTATGTATGTATATATGTATGTATGTATATATATATATATATATATATATATATATATATATATATATATATATATATATATATATATATATATATATATACAATTTATATATATATATATATATATATATATATATATATATATATATATATATATATATATATATATATATATATATATATATATGTATATAAATATGTAGAGATATATATGTGTCTAAACACACACACATATATATATATATATATATATATATATATATATATATATATATATATATATATATATAGCTAGGATATGATACAATGGTTAAGAATTACATATGTTCACAGGCCACGCCAATGGGATTGAGGGGTCCAATCTACAAACGTGTAACACGTAGCATCAACCCACCCCCAGCTAGATGGGTGAAACATACAAAGACACGATACAAGTAAACACACCAGTGCTTTCCAGACTACAGGCAGGATACTACCAGTGGGAGAGACCCACCAAGTCTAATCTTGAAGCAAAGACGTTAATGTCCCTTCTGGGACATCCCAAAAATTGATGATGATCGGAGTCAGTCCCTGTAACAATTTATATAACCAGGCAGTGTACGTACACAGACCAGTAGGTTGGGCAAGCCTGATGACCCATGGGTCCAGACAACATACGACATGGGTCCCGAGACGTGGAAAGTGGGCAGTGTGTAGTGGTGTGGTTAGACCCCCACCTGCACCCACAGTAAGGATGAGTGCTTAGAAGAGGGGCAGGTGGGGGAACTATGGGTATGCAATTATGGGCCTATGCATGCAGGTGTTGTATTCGGACCGCCCCAGGGATGTAAGTAATATTGCGAATTGGGCAGAAATTCCGCCCATACCTCTCAACCTCTAAGAGCAACAGAACCTAAACCATTTGGGGGACAAATAGGGACAGGAATTAAATATTTCACTTACAACCTTAGAAAGAATAATATGTTATGCATTAGCAGGACTCATCTGAAGGATGTGGAGCCTTAAACTCAAATACTTGTCTGTATTGAATGACTTCAGTTCCCAGGTATTTACCAGACAGGTGCAGATTGTAAGAGGAACACACCAAAATTATGAAGCAAACTCTGGACAGTCTGCGGAAACTGTACAGTCGACAGGTATGCTTTAACCTAACGGGCAGCCATTCCCGATATGGGTCCCACCACAGCACAGTCCATTTTACATGGCCAAGTATGGTATAACCATATGTGTTGTTGCATAACCCACTACACAACACCTACAGACAAATGGTCGCAACACTACACTGTAGGCATGTAAGCTGATCTAATTGGTATCACAAGGTATTATTGTAGTCCTCACCCCCACCCAGGGGTGTGAGTGTCCAATGCAAACACCAAATGCCGTGTATATGCACAGCTGTTGTCATAGACAACATGGCCAGCTGTGGACCTTCCCTGCAGCCGTCCTGCAAATCCCTGGATAATTCCCCTACTGACTTCCCCTTTTGCGCCCCATGCACACCACATACCTATCAGCCCCTGTCCTATTTCTATTAATGTTTATGATTACATGTAGGTGACACCTTCTTCCCTCACTATCTGGAACCCCAACCCACATGTAGTATCACAGCTGTCCCACAGGACACAGATAAATAACACATGAAGGAACACCACAAGCACACTTGGATCTGCACAGGCTCACCACCTTGCAAAACCCTCACCCCCCAACTCACACTCTATACCACTACATCAACTAGTGAAACTGACACCTCTTGTCCTGCCTCGCATACAAATCCCAACATCCAGCAAACCTTCTCTATTGCTCCCCATCCAATTATATCTATGGGCTACTAGACAGTTACAATGTCACCCCAACTACCTACCTACCTACTTCTTAACTATTCCCCTCTACTGTACCACACAGGTATGGAATAACTACACCTACCCCGTATACCTGCATGTAACCCATCCAGACCTGTTAAACAGGAATCCAACTTCACCTTAAACTGACCTTTGTCAACAGTCATACCTGACATGTAAACGTGACCTAAGCATGGATAATACTGACATGTTAACGTAAACTAAGCAGGAAGAATGAGGGATGTAGATATGTTACGTCTGTTACCCTCTATGAATGTGAATACCCCAGTATTAATTGGAATAAGTAGCTGGGGTCAATGTGGAGATCTACTCCCCAGGCCACCGCTGACAATGGACAAGCATACAGTCAAATTGTCCCTGTTGACAAATGTGAACTAAATACACAAAGTTGCTTGTGTGTATGTGGGAACAAGCGGGTGTAAGCCTGTTTGGCTGCCAGTATGCGATTACCACACTGGTGAAGCAATGTAGAGGCTAACTCAGTGCAAGACGCTGCAAACAGAGGCCAGCAATGCTGTGCTTCATGCAAACCAGCGCATACCCACCTACAAATGTTCTACAGTGCCTTAGTCACTCTGTAGCCAACAGCAGTCATAGTAACCATTAACAAAATACTCTACACTGCCAGGTTGCAAACCCCCAACCCTGCACACTATAGTCGACGTTAGTTCCATTAAGCCATGGCAGATACACATTCAGCTGCTGTGATCACAAACTCCACATCCAGCACAGTCATCCAACAATATAGGTAATGTATATAAGTGCGTAGATTAATACCAGCCCACATGTGTCCATTGCTCAGCTAAAGTATTATGAGCAGTCTATGTGCATCACAGAACAGTGTCTGTCCACTCATACTGTGAGAACAGTAGTCCTGCATAATACCGAAGGGAATAATGATATATGGTGCACACCGTGGTGGCATATGAGCGTGCTTCATGCACAGTATCACATAACTGGTGCGTTGTGGTTCCCTGGAACTGGGAGATGAGGCTGGCCAGGTGTGTGAGCAAACCACTGCTGCACATAACCCTGGCAGTATGCTACCAGTGGGAGACACACTGTAGACCAGCTAGGTCTACTCTTGACACAACAACAGGTCTGTCCCTGGCAGGATGAACCAACAGTTGTGGGTCACATCGATGTCTCCACCAGGATCAAGGGAAGGCTGGTATGTACGTGGACTAAATGGATGAAGAGCCTGCAGCCGCTTGGGTTGGGACAGTATACTGGAGGAGTACAAAGATGTGCAGAGAGGGAAATGTGTGGAGGTGTGGTATGGCAGGGCTAGCAACTGGGGAATGGATGGATGCTGTGTATGTGGAGCTTGGGGGCTGGGGGAAGGGAACATGGGTATGCCATTATGGTAGACATATGCAAATGAAGCAGAACAGCAATAGTGTAGTGGCCAGAGTATCCGCCTAATGCGCACGCATTCCCGGGTCGTGTCCCACTGCAGCACATCCTATTTACCATGTAAAATCCATATGTTAACATCGTTGTGCTGTACAACCTACTTAATAACATTTATATTTGCACAGGAGTACTGCCTTAAATGCACATGCAAAGTGTCATAATGACTAAGGCACTAGTAAGCAGGTGTAAGCGCATAACAGCAGTAGTACGCATCGATAAGCAGTTGTAAGCATGCGTACGTGTATTTGCACGGGGGTAAGCATTGCCTACATAGATTGAGCTAAGTAGATACTAGCTGAATGTAAGGAAATGCAACTGGAGGTTAGCATCGCTTAGCTCTGCGCAAACCCATGCACACCCACGTACAACCGCTCAAATGTCCTTAGCTCACTCTGTGTCCGACAGCCGGTGTTTTGCCCTGACACAAAATATACAGCCTCTGCAAGGCCCAAACACGGGACCCTGAACATCATACATTACATGATTTACCAGTAAACCATGGCAGATGTACATACCCACTTATTTCACATACATATCATCCAGCACAATCAGTCAACAGCACAGGAAATGTAGTAATATCACATCACACAACCTCTTAATGCATGAATCCCAGACATAGTACGCCATAATGTGGGTACATATAGGGATAGCTGTCATATCTTGCTCTACTACACTTAAAATGTTGCAAGTTACACAGTTATATGTAGTAGAACACATATATTGAAGGAGATGATAAGTCTGAAACATGTATGTGTCAGCACGAATTACTGACCTCAGTCCTAAGGTCATCCATGTCATTTGCCAAGAGAATGAGGTACAGGCCACACATATAGGCCGAACATGCATGGACAAATGGACAGATATACATCTGTAAATGTAGACAGATAGACAGCTATAGCTACATATATGTGTATGTATGACTCTCAAATAACCATATAACAGCAATTGTACATAGATTGACAAATATGTTCAGTGTGTGTATATATATATATATATATATATATATATATATATATATATATATATGGTTCTAGGTTATAACACCGACAGCACACAACATCGACAACGACATCACCGACACCACATCATCGACAGCTCACAAACACGACACCACACACACTCAACACATCATCACAACAACCAATAAACAAAACAAATTCCCTGACCAAAAACCACACACACAACACAAGCACACCTAAATCCTAACAAACAAACACTAAACCTTACATACACAACTATCCACTACCCTAACCGAAACCCTAACCCTAAGGTCCATCACTATCGCACACTAACCTAACCAGCTCCCTGACCCTAACTCACTTAACCCGCCCCTAACCCAAACATATTCACTACTGCACCCTTACCTAACCCGCGCCCTAACCCTGACTCACTTAACCCGCCCCTAACCCAAAACATTCACTACTGCACCCTTACCTAACTCGCGCCCTAACCCTCACTCACTTAACCCGCCCCTAACCCAAAACATTCACTACTGCACCCTTACCTAACTCGCGCCCTAACCCTAACTCACTTAACCCACCCCTACCCCTACAGATCGCCAACATCGCACACTTACCTTACTCGCACCCTAACGTCCGTCACTACCGCATACTTACACATCCTTTCCCCATCTCAGTGTTCTCCGCGTCGGTGTTTTCATCCGTCGATCTTCTCGCGTCTGTGATTTCGCTGTCGGTCTTCTCATCTGTTGACGTTGTAACCTAGACCCATATATATATATATATATATATATATATATATATATATATATATATAGCTATATACATACACATATATATGAATACATATACATAGCTAGAACTATATCAATGTCCAGTTCTATCCTCTATATATGTGGGTGTTGCATATATAATTATGCAGATAAATATATATGTATACATATATATATATATATATATATATATATATATATATATATATATATATATATATATCATCATTCTCTTTCGGCTTTTCCCGTTAGGGGTCGCCACAGCGGATCATCTCTTTCCATTTCTTCCTATGCTCTGCATCTTGCTCTGTCACACCAACCGCCTGCATGTCTTCTCTCACCACGTCCATAAACCTTATCTTAGGCCTTCCTCTATTCCTCTTACCTGGCAGCTCCATCCTTAGCATCTTTTTCCCAATATACCCATCATCCCTCCTCAGCACATGTCCAAACCAACGCAATCTCGTCTCTCTTGCTTTGTCTCCAAACTGTCCAATATGAGCTGACCCTCTAATATACCGACTCCTAATCCTATCCATCCTAGTCACACCGATTGCAAATCTTAACATCTTTAACTCTGCCACATCCAGCTCTGACTCCTGCCTTTTTGTCAATGCCACTGTCTCCAACCCATATAACATAGCTGGTCTCACTACACTCTTGTAGACCTTCCCTTTCACTCTTACGGATACCCGTCTGTCACAAATCACTCCTGACACTCTTCTCCACCCATTCCACCCTGCCTGTACTCTCTTCTTCACCTCTCTTCCACATTCACCATTACTCTGAACTGTTGATCCCAAGTACTTAAACTCGTCCACCTTTACCAACTCTACTCCCTGCATCCTCACCATTCCTCTACCCTCCCTCTCATTTACACACATATATTCTGTCTTAGCCCTGCTGACCCTCATTCCTCTGCTCTCTAGAGCATATCTCCACCTCTCCAGAGTCTCCTCAACCTGATTCCTACTCTCACTACAGATCACAATGTCATCTGCAAACATCATTGTCCACGGGGCCTCCTGTCTGATCTCATCTGTCAACCTGTCCATCACCACTGCAAATAAGAAAGGACTCAGAGCTGATCCTTGATGTAATCCCACCTCCACCTTAAACGGATCTGTCACTCCCACTGCAGTCCTCACCACTGTCACACTACCCTTGTACATATCCTGTACCACTCTTACGTACTTCTCTGCCACTCCCGACTTCCTCATACAATACCACAACTCTTCTCTAGGCACCCTGTCATATGCTTTCTCCAAGTCTACAAAGACACAATGCAACTCCTTCTGACCTTCTCTATATTTCTCCATCAACACTCTCAGAGCAAACATTGCATCTGTAGTGCTCTTTCCTGGCATGAAACCATACTGCTGATCACTAATCATCACCTCCCTTCTTAACCTTGCTTCCACTACTCTTTCCCATAACTTCAAGCTGTGACTAATCAGTTTTATCCCTCTGTAGTTACTGCAGCTCTGCACATCACCCTTATTCTTAAAGATAGGTACCAAAACACTTTTTCTCCACTCCTCAGGCATCCTCTGACTTTCCAAAATTTCATTAAACATTCTAGTTAGAAATTCCACTGCCATTTCTCCTAAGCACCTCCATGCTTCCATTGGTATGTCATCTGGGCCAACAGCCTTTCCATTCTTCATCCTCTTCATAGCTGCCCTTACTTCCTCCTTGCTAATCTGTTTCACTTCCTGATTCACTATCCCCACATCATCCAACCTTCTCTCTCTCTCATTCTCTTCATTCATCAGCCTCTCAAAATACTCTTTCCATCTACTCAACACACTCTCCTCTCTTGTGAGTACCTTTCCCTCACTATCCTTTATCACCCTTACATGCTGCACATCTTTCCCAGCTCTGTCCCTCTGTCTAGCTAATCGGTACATGTCCTTTTCTCCCTCTTTAGTGTCCAATCTCTCGTACAACTCTCCATATGCCCTATCCTTAGCTTTCGCCACCTCTCTCTTTGCCATGCGCCTCATCTCCTTATACTCATGTCTACTTTCTTCATCTCTTTGACAATCCCACTTCTTCTTCGCCAGCCTCTTCCTCTGTATACTCTCCTGTACTTCCTCATTCCACCACCAGGTCTCCTTGTCCTCCTTCCTCTGTCCAGATGTCACACCAAGCACCTTTCTAGCAGTCACCCTTACTAGTTCTGCTGTAGTTACCCAGCTATTCGGTAACTCTCCACTGCCTCCCAGTGCCTGTCTTAACTCTTCCCTAAACTCCACTTCACAATCACCCTTTTTAACTTCCACCATTTAATCCTTGGCACAACTTTCACATTCCTCCTCCTCTTCTTGATCACCAACGTCATTCTACATACCACCAATCTATGCTGCTTAACTACACTTTCCCCTGCCACCACTTTACAGTCTCCAATCTCCTTAAGGCTGGCCCTCCTACATAGTATATAATCAACTTGTGAGCATCTTCCTCCACTCTTGTACGTCACCCTATGCTCCACCCTCTTCTTAAAATACGTATTCACCACAGCCATGTCCATCCTTTTCGCAAAATCCACAATCATCTGACCTTCTGCATTCCTCTCCTTAACACCATACCTACCCATCACTTCCTCATCCCTCTGTTCACTTCACCAACATGCCCATTAAAGTCCGCTCCAATCACTAGTCTCTCACCCTTGGGTACACTCACCACAACTTCATCCAACTCACTCCAAAATTTCTCTTTCTCTTCCATCGCACACCCAACTTGAGGAGCATATGCACTAACAACATTCATCATTACACCATCAATTTCGAGCTTCATAAACATCACTCGGTCAGACACTCTCTTCACGTCTAAAACACTCTTGGCATATTGTTCCTTTAGTATAACCCCTACCCCATTTCTCCTGCCATCCACACCATGATAAAACAATTTGAACCCGTTTCCTAAACACCTGGCCTTACTTCCCTTCCATCTGGGCTCTTGCACACACAATATATCAACCTTCCTTCTCTCCATCATATCAGCTAGCTCTCTTCCTATACCAGTCATACTGCCAACATTCAAAGTTCCTACCCTCACTGCTACACTCCTAACCTTCCTCCTATCTTCCTGCCTTGGGGCATGCCTTCCCCTCTCCTTCGGCCAACAGTAGCCCAATTTCCGCCAGCACCCTGTTGGCTAACAGTACTGGTGGCGGTCGTTGTTAACCCGGGCCTCGACCGATCCGGTATGCAATTATGAAAAGTTCTCCGCATCAGTAATTTTTGGCAGAAGTTTTACGCCGGATGCCCTTCCTGACGCAACCCTCCCCATTTATCCGGGCTTGGGACCAGCACAAAGAAATGCACTGGCTTGTGCATCCCCAGTGGCTGGGTTACACAGATAGACATGTGTATATGATTTCCACATGGGAACGGTCTCCTGGCCCACTCTATACTAACAAACCATGAGCACAGTTAATGGGGGTGGGGGCACATATGAGGGACTATGCTATGTAACTCCCTCCCAGTCCTAATGGATATGCTGTGCAATCCAATATCCAACGCATGCAGTACGTGACGGCAGGATCCACAACAACACATCTACAATGCTCCAACAGTAATCCAAGTCACCTGTACATGTCAGGGCAATATCTGTAGCATATGATGCAGTTAAGCCATTGTACCGCAGGGCATGTACAATGTTGAAGGGGTACACATTACAACAGTACAGATATGCACACACATGTATACATTGACAATCATGCACAGGTACATATATATATCTATATATATATATATATATATATATATCTATATATATATATATATATATATATATATTTATATATATATATATAGATATATATACGGATAAGATATATGAGCTATATGGGTACATACACATATACACAGACAAAGGGTATTAGTAGCCATACATATGTAGAAGTAGTGTGGACATACAGGGTTCAATGTATACCCCCAGCCACAAGCCCTGTAACTGGTACCTGTTTCATGTGTAGTGTGGCAACCAGCCCCACAAAGGGGTTACTTACATTACACATATACCCACTCACAATTCAAAGGACATGACACGACACATAGGTATGTATACACAGACAAGCTTTATTTTTGTACCATAAAATAATGTCTGCCATTACTGACAGCACATAGATGTTGATGTATATAACCAGTGATGGATGTAAGGCCCACAAAAAATAGAAGATGCAGACAGTGTGGATATATAACATGCTATGGTGTCCAGGCCAAGGCCTTCAATTCGTACAACAGTAGACAAAGGATTTGCCTGCATGTTAAGTAACAATCAACAATATCAAATGTAGGTCAGCAGCCTCCAATTACACTCTGTAGTCAAGCCCTAGGGGGACATTCATTACTTGTGGTAATGTTAATGTATCTGTCACATATATGGACCCTGACTAACAAATGTTGTGGGAGTCCACAGTATGACTGGGATGATAGCAGGAATGCTAGCAGTAATTAATGATAGGCCATTACCTGACAACCCCTAACCGTAACACAGCAGGTCAAAGCCTGCCATATGTGGACAAAGGCAGGAACACAGGGCCATACTCGCAATATTGCTGTTACACACCCTGGAACATGCTGGTATTACAGGATGTGTTGCAACATACCCTTATGCAGGAATTAGACATCAGGGACACAAATGGATATAGCCATGTACTGCTAGCATGCACCACACACACACTGCCAGTGTAATATCCAACACCGGACCTGTGTGGTGGACAGACAACACATGATAGGCACACCTCTGTCCAGCTAGAGGATAGGCCTACAGTAGTGAGCTATGCAGACAGACTGCAGTCCAAGGTAAACTAGTATGTACACACACACACCCTGTAACACCAGTACTATGCAAAGCATTACACCACTCTACTCACAGTTTGTCTGTATGTCCTGATACTCCAACATATATGTGGCTGCCCTGAGTATGCAGGTTCTCCTGTAAGAGTTATTGCTACCTGCTGTCTGTAACATTGATGCCCACACACAGGAAGGATGTCCATCACACAGGGAATGTACAGGGAATATGCCCACATGATGTTGGGATTCATAGTGGGTGGTTGCCATGGCAGTGATAATTGGAAGTACTACACATGTGTACTCAAATATATATGGCTATCTGGATAAGTACATGTCCAAATAGTTCCACCATATGTCCTGGACATGGAGTGTAGCCCTAGCCCAGCCCCTATAGTCCCAATGTTGTAGTGGAAGGGGATGTCAGGTATGTATAGCAGATATATTAATAGACATTTGCCACTGTCATTTGGATTGTTTTCACAGACATGGTGTGTGTGGAAGGTGACATTTGCTCATAACATGTGTGCCATTGGCTACTGACAGACATCCTAAGGTTATCATCATACAGTACCTGCATATATACCAGGCTCGACAGCCATGTCACAGCACAGGGTAGGATACACCTGTGTGACAGTGCATAACCACAACCAATGTGAAGACAGACACAGCCACATATGGTACGCTAGCATAGTAATACAGTATATGGACTATCTGTCCTACACCATCCACATATGTGCCACTCACAGAATGACCCTACATATACTGAGCTGCTACACAGTTTGGTCTGATGGCTGTCTGTGGTATGGGACATGTGTGTGTATGGCCCTACAAACATGTACGGTAAAACGGTACCATACAGTTGGGCAGCATGTAACATCAGATAGAAGGGGAGCTAGAACAATGACATCTACCACAGTCTGTACACAGGCCACAGTACATATTAACAATGCACACACTGCCAACATTCACCATCACTACACAAACCTCAGTACTGAACAAACATCCACAGAATGTCCAGGTTATGGCATGAAATGTAACCCCTACTGTACATGACATGTAGTAATCTGGTATATCACTGGCTTGTTATCAGATATGATAACACTATTTACGGTGTACAGCACATATGCACCACTTCATGCACGACATACGTACAAAGGTTGACAGAGGTGTGGCTGACAGCACATACACAGGGCCAGTATAGACATGTTGCTGTGATGCCCTCATAAATCTACCATTGTAACGGGGTTTGTTGCAACATATGTCCAACGAGGGATATGTAGTCAGTAACTGCAACGGCCTTCACCATCAACAGACTGCAATCCTCATGCTACCTTCTGCATTCCACAGATAGATACATTGTGGCTAACACATGAAACCAAAAGCACAACATTGCCCAGGCTGCAGATGACCCTGCAGATGGGGATTCCTCATATACATGGTACTGACATGGCAGGTATTGCGACATATATGACAGGTATATCCAGACAAACACAATTAATCCAGCATTACTGCATATGCAGTATAGCAGCACTTACAGTCTTTAGTCAGGTCAGGCACATTCCCCCTCCTGTTTGTTGCCCTCTTTCCACAGCGTATGTTGCTAGCGGTAAATCCCCAACCCATCTGAGATGCTGTTTGCCAAACGACTGTTATAGCTCCTGCTCACAATGACAGACAAGGGCCAACACCACCAGGATGTTCCCAGGTACTGGAGGGCATTTCCATGCAATTGGCTATGGGAATGTTACCACAGCCGTTCCATATGCAATCAGCTAGGGGAGGGCTGCAGTTCTTGCAGAGGCCATCTGCTGATCATGTGCATCACTTAAAATACACATGCTGCTGCCGCCTAAGCAAAGCAGATGTGGGCCTCCACATCCACCAGAGAGGGAGTGGGGGGGGCAGACAGAGGCAAATACATGTCAGGGAGGGGTGGGAGGGTAAAACTGACGCATGTTTGTGTCACACACCTACCAGCACAGGGTATCAAACCACCAACAGCTATGTAGTGCTGTTACAGTTCAATGCTGTTATTGGATGTGCCACATGGGTTATCTGGTGGGGAGCACTCAGAACACATATGTGATGGTGAGTGACATTTGCAACAGGATACGGTAGATACACAATGGGTGACGTGCACATGCCTGTCTACATAAACAGGTGCCAGCTTCAACACAGGCACACTCACACAGGGACAAGACACATTAATACAATTGGCAGGGCCAGGAGTGCAACTCATCACTAGTGGGATTGCCACAACACCTCAATGTGCAGGGAACACATGCATCACATGGATCATATGGAGGTCATTTAGGCAGTGAGTATGAGGGGGTGTCAGACATCAGGCAGCATGATTCACTGTGCCCTGTGGGAAGTAGTGTGTGTGGATGTGGGCATACACACCATACAACACACACACAAACACACAGGGTGGCAGTTCGGACATTCAGGGTGCATGTCTGTACGGGTGTGTGGTGGCCAACAGTGCCAGCAGACTATACAAAGGTAGGCGATGGGTATACCTTGGCATCAGGCCAATGACAATGGTCTACATTGTGGCACAGGCCTGTAGTTTCTGCATTTGCCCACACAGGTGGGTATTGCATCCCTCATTCAGTCACCTGGGTGACTGTTGTGTGTGGCCAATGCTGTGCATCACTTGCCATGTATGTGTTCCCTAATCCATTACTTGGATGGTGTCTAGGATGTACACACCTCCCACATGCATGTACAGTGACATGTGGAACTGTACCTGGAGTGTCTGGCCCATGCTGTGAACACAGGTTATCATCAGATGTGCCAGTCTTGCCAACCTGTGGCAGGGATTGGTAATGGTCAGCAGGTTTACCCTGCACTTGCATTGAGAACATGCCAACAGCATTCCCTGATGTGTCATCTGTCCATACAGGGTATGTTGTCAGGCATGGTATGTTCATTTTGAGTCACATGTGAAGGCACAGTGGGGTTGCTAACTGTGACTGGCTGGCCTTGATGTCACATGTATGGGTATGGCTTTACACCCCAGCCTCTCAGCTATTTACATCTGTTATCCCTGTATGGTTGACATTGTGATATATAGTAGGGCCACCATAAATTAAATTAGCAAAACCCCTCCACATTGCCCACAGGTGTCGCACACTCACAACCACCTCTACACAGGATATGAGTTACAAACACACACATACACACACACACAAACACACACACACACACACACACACACACACACACACACACCTGTCATGTCTGAGAGTAGAACCCCTACCTAACTTGTTTACTACACTACAGCACTACGCAGTTATAGTATGCGCCAAGGACATTACAGAAGTACATCCTCCCCAAAGGTGTATTTCACAATTAATGACATCAGCAGGATTACCAAAGTAGGGCATTTGTAATGTACTGCGAGTGAGTAGCCTATAATGCATTGCTCCATACACAGACACTGAAACACACACAAAACATCCGGAACTGCCATGGATGGAGATGGAACACTACCACCGTTCTAAATCACACTACAGCAGTACGCAGTTACAGAACGTGCTACAGCTATTACTGGGCTATCACTTTCCCAGAGGTGTACTTAATGGGTGAGTGACATCAGCAGCCTTGCCAAAGTAGAGTATTTGTATTGTATGGAGTGTGAGTAGCCTAAAAAGTATTGCTCTCTACTCAGTCAGACACACACACAAACACAGATTCACATACAAACACACACAGTTACCAGGTCTGGGGTTCAAACACCTACCTACCTAGTTTATCACGCTACAGCAGTACGCAGTTACATAATGCGCTATAGCAATTACTGGGCTATCCCTTTCCCAGTGGTGTACTTCTAGGAAGTGACATCAGCAGCCTTGCCAAAGTAGAGTATTTGTATTGTACAGTGTGTGAGTAGCCTAAAAAGCATTGCTCTCTAACTCAGTCAGACACACACACACACACACACACACACACACACACACACACACACACACACACACACACACACACAAGCACACACAGTTGCCAGGTCTGGGGTTCGAACACCTACCTAACTAGTTTTTCACACTAAAGCATTAAGCAGTTATAGAATGCTCTATGGCAATTACTGGGCTATCACTTTCCCAGAGGTGCATTTCTAGGTGGGTGACATCAGCAGTCTTGCCAGAGTTGAATATATGTATTGTACGGAGTGTGAGTATCCTAACAGGCATTTCTCTCTACACATTCAGTGACAGACAGGCACGTACACAAACACACACTCACACAATTGATAGGTCTGGGGTTAGTAATACTACCTAACTAATCTATCACTACAGCAGTACACAGTTATGGGATGCGCCATACATATTACTGAGCTATAGCTCTCCCAAAGGTATAATTCACATTGGTTGACCTCAGCAGGCTTGTCATACTACTGCTATGGGGAGGGCAGTGTGTGCATGGGCCATACCCTATTCGTGTAGGGGTTGACATGCAACATGCGGGCACACACGGGGTTGTATGTCACAGGTACGTGTATACAGCTACTAGATAGCTACTTCCTTGTATGGTCTTGTTGCACAGCTGGCACGTGCACCACATAGTCTGTCATGCTGACAGGTACTGGTGGTTGGTCTCCACAGTGGGTTACATCTGCATCTCATGTGTTGGGGGCCCTTTGGCTGTGTGCCAGTTGGGACAGGCCCGCAAGGCTCCTTGTCATGGTCACCCTCTTCCACACATCTATGCCCGAGTACCTGTGGCTTATTATAGTGTGTTGTTCTTACATATTTGTCTGTAGTCCTATCCACTGAGTGTGCAAGGCAGGAGTGGTGCATACTGACAAGTGTCCGCACTGAGAACTGCAACTTCCAGATATGGCTGGTCCACTGGTGTTTGCAGACATGGCCTTCATGTGTTTAAGTATGTGAGCATGCCCAGTATGATCTCTCATTATGCTGTTGACTGACATTGCCTTCATTCCTCTAAATGTGTGAGCATGCCCAGTATGGCCATCTGTGTTGCATGTGTGGATCATGTCCAGGTAGTTTGTACTGCAGTGCTGTCCTTTGTGTTGTACACTGACAGGTAGCATGCTGTGTCTGCAGGATATACATCGGTCATTTGCCATTGACTGTTGCTACATTTCTGCATAGCGGGGGGAGACACCTGACTGTTTCTACTGTTCTACACAGGAGTGGGGGGGCACACCTGACTGTTGCTATAAGTGTACGTTGGATGGGGGGGGCGCACCTGACACTTGTACACATTTGCTAGGACTGTACTGGTATGTCAGGTACTCCATTTCAGTCTGCAGTCTTACCTATCCTGCTAGCTAGAGGCTTACCCGTGTACTACAGATCCTAGCTTTGTTTACCTACATATTAACTTCTGACTTCCTAGCCTTCACAACTTACATCCAACTGCCTGGCCTGCTTTGGTCTGTCTGTGTAGGCCTGGAGGGTTACCCATAGGGCACATCTGGAGGCCTTAGTGCAGCATTTATTTGTGTTAGTCTTCACCTGTCCTGCTGGCTAAGACTATTGTTGGGTATGTGAACCTTCCTGACTGGCATGTGTGGCTCTTATGGACACCCATGTTGCTCAGGCCATTTCCTGCAGTGAGTTTTGTCACCCTGTGTAGTATTGGCTACTATGGGGACTCCAGTATGTGTTACAGACATCATAATGCCACTATGACTGTCTACTGTCTGCTGCCTTGACACTCGGCCACCCAATTCCCTTGCATGTTCACATTCATACCATACCTACAGGTAAGAAAACATTCTACTCCATTTGGCAACTGGTAGGTTGATTGACTTACCTTGAGGGTGTGCCGGACTTGAGGATGGTGCTGGAGGGCTGCCTATGTCAGATGCACATAGTACACTCCCTATACATGGTTGGGCAAAGGTAATGTCATGTTTGGCATCCCTTTTACTGTCTGTATGAGTTAGAGAGATGTGTCATTCCCTTGGCCCCTACTGTGTCAGTGCATATGCTATGCCTTGCCTCTTTGCCAAGGCCAGGGCATACTGGACAGGCGCACTTCTGCTTACTGGGGCAGGCCCAAGTTGTTCCTCTTCTGAGTCACACTGTGCCTGTACGGGCCTTGGCATTGGTGGGGGGCTGTGTGACCCTGACCCATGCTGTTCCTGCTGCAGATGTTTCCGCAGGATCCTATTGTGTGGCATAGCACATACCATAACAATGTGGGTACATGTAGCTGGTGAATACTGCAGGACTCCACCGGATGTGTCCAGACACTGGAACCGTGACCTAAGCATCCCAAACACATGCTTTATTATATGTCTGGCCTGTGCGTGTGCCTCATTATGGCATTGTTGTTCAGGTGTGTGTGCATTTCTGATGGGTGTCATCAACCACAGCTCCAGTGGGTACCCAGCATCCCCCACTAGGTGACCGTAGGGGATGCCCACAACGGCAAATCTGTGGTACAGCTGCATCAGATGCCATATGTGTGAATCGTCATAGCTTCCAGGGCAGCTGGCACACACATTCAGTATAATGCCCTGGGCATCACATATGACCAGGCAGTTGATGGAGGGGATGCCCTTGTGGTTGATGTAGGCCCTACCCTGCTCACCGGGTAGTGCTTTGATGCATATGTGCATGCAGTCTATAGCACCCACTACCCCAGGGTAGTTTGCTATTTGGTGGAAGAGACACATATCGTTGGTCAGTACCTCTCATGTGTTGAGGAAATATACGTGCTCACTGCCATGTAATGACATGGCATCCAGGAACTGGTGGAATACTCTGGATGCTGATGCCAGTGATATCCCCAGTTGTGGTTTGGGAGGTACCTGTGGGTAATATACCTAGTCCTACACATACCTTGGTATCCAGTGGGATGGGTTCCCCTCGGCCAGTGTGGTGTGTCAGGTGTGGCCTGCACAGCTCAGCAATTTGCTGTAGGAGGTCTCTGTCCACCCTATAGCGCTCCACTATCTCCAGCTCATGTAGCCCCTGGTTGGTTACCCTGGGTCTGTACACTCTTCTCTGTCTCCTCACTGTGGGTTGTTTGGCAGCATTCACATCCTCACCACCCTCAGCCTCTTGCACATGTTGTTCTTTGTTGCCTGCTGCAGCCCTTCTCATTTTGTAGGTTTGCTTTTTAAAATTTCACCACTTGTATACACCGGTGGTGTAGAGTGTGGAAAAACCAGGGGGGAAGGTGTTTGCTTAGTTTATAGTGGTGTTCTGGGCTGGGCTAGTCTGCTGCCTGTGTAATTAGCTGATTCTGATACATTTCACCTGGCAGCTCAGCTAGTTCTCCTTGATTACCTTCCTACTGCTGTTTTCCCTTCCCATTGCCTCCCTGTTTAAGCATGTGCGTGAGCCACGCAAACAGAGTGCTCAAATGTGCACAGAGCTGCTATTTCCTGGTTTAACTTCCTTTTTCTTCCTGTGAAACCCAGTGCACAGCGCACATACCCACTTACACTTTGTAAGGAATGCTAGGCTGGTTGGACACACCTCTGGCTTAAATGTGTTAAGCTAGGAGTAGTCCTGGGCCACAGGGCTCCAATCCACTTACAGTATGCCTGACACCCCCCCCCCATAATGTCACCTATCTCCTAGTCTTGCACTCAGTTATTTCTACTCTTACACTCTTGGGACCTGCCTCACACCCTGGGGAAATCTGGGATTCACTAACCTTTCCCTGCATAGGATTGCCTGCTAACGCATAGTTACATGTCCCACACTGAGCCTCCCCCCTTAGCAACCATTACTCACTGGCCAGGTTGTCTTATGCCTGCCATTGACTTGCATGGCTGAATACTGCTTTTAGTTAGAATGCTTATTTTAGGTTTATTTTCTTATTTTCCCCCCGATCCCGTTTGCACGCTGCTGCCCTATGCTTAAACAGGCGGGATCAGCGAAAAAAAACATAAAAGTTGTTTATTTTTGTTTTAAGCAGTTTGCAATGCCAATGGCCTTCTACTTGGCCATTGGCATGCTTCTTCAATGATATGCAGCCTTTATTTGGAGCTGTCATAGCTCCGTTTTGTAGATTGCAGAAATGTACTTGGTTACTAACCGAGTACATTACTGCACAATGCACTCATCCTGCACAGACAGCTACCAGCTTCCTAGATCACATATCACTCTCATTTGCATGGTTTTCACCTGCAAATGAGGGTAATTTGCATATGGGAGCTCAGCCCATGCAGAATTATTCTAAAGCTCACGTGCACTTCCCAGGAGCTCGTTCCTGGATCGCACGTCGGCCATATTGCCGAAAATAGCTCTTAGACTAATCCTGCACGCAATAAAGGACTTCATAAATCCGGGGTTATGTTTTCATCACAGGATATTTTATTTAATTATTAAACTATTACAGCTTTATGTGGGTCCACAGCTGGCCTTGGCTGATATTCATAAACATTGCCTGCATTAAGTGGGGCTGATACACACAGACCTTCCACATACGATAGCTATACACAATTCACAAAACATAGTAAACTGCAGACTACATAAGAAGTTCATCTGAGTAGCTGGGATATAACCCCTATGGTGTACTATCCAAATAAAGGTATTCAGCACAATCATCCCAATGACCATGTTTCAGAAGCATAGAAATTGTACAACATCATATCACAGTTGCTAACACATGCAGTCTGATATCATATCCAAGTTATCCGATTGTGTGTGGAAACCAGGCAATGCAGCCTCACATGACATCAAAAGGAGCACACAGATGTGCATACTAGCTAATATTAAGTCTCATAGCATCATGAGCTCCTTGCATAATGAAATGCTAATGTGCAATAGTCCACAGGTCAGAGCTCGTCTGTCTACGGTATCAGGTACTCTATCATGCATCTTCAGTAATTTGTCCATTATGAACCTTGACAATAAACCTTATTGAACATTTTCCTGTTGTTTTCATGAGGGCAGCACACTATAGTCCCATTCAGAATTTGTGGAGTGCTCTCCCTGTTGTCGATATTTAGCTTGTAAGTGGCAAGAGTACTACTCTCTTTGAAATATAATAGGAGTTTGCTCCAGAGGCAGGGAATACATTGGGATATGAATCCATTTTGCTGTTGTGCCTTAATAATTTGTTGATGAAGTGTCAGGTACTTTATATGGGTATTTCAGGAGCCATTTGTTCTGTGAAGGAATAAGGAGGTCATGGATGGTAGATTGTTTGATGTCACAGAGGCCTGGGTACACACCACCAGGAAGGAATCCATAAACAATCTGGAAGTATAGAGTTGATAAGTATATTTTTTTCGCACTTCAGAGTTCTTCACTGTCTTTATTTTTGCTTGAATGAGTTATTTATATATTTGCTGGCATAGTTTTCCGATCTATGCTGAAACATTGGTGGCTTTTGCAGTTGCCCACCCCTACTGTAAATTTGGTCTGGGTCACTCCTCCCAGTCCCATCTCTTTAGCTCATTCTACATAATACAGAGAACATTTGGGAAGGCCAAACCCCTTAGTCCCTTAACCTTGAATTATCTTCTGTTCCTGCTGTCTCCCTTTATACTTTATAAAAAACAAAAACAAAAAAAAAAAAAACACAAAACAAAACAACAAAAAAAAGACACTTTATTCAGCTGCTTATATTTTTCTAATTTGTGTTTCTTCCTATGTTACTTAATTTTCCATTTTCCTGCTACTTGCTGCTTGTTCTCTGGAGTGTCCAACTGTATCTTTTCTGTTGCATGTATTACTGCCTGTTTATAGCCTGTCTAAATTAAGTGTTATTCTAAGCTCTTAGTTTTGTTTTAAGGGCTTGGGCTTTAGGGCCCCCCTTAGCTCTCCCTGGCCTTTCTCCCTCAGATTCTGACAAATATGGATGGAAAATTTTCTACAGTTTCTCCTGCCCTTCTGGTTGATATGGGCATTCTGAGACAGTGTAGCAACTGTCTCATGTACATGGACAACCTTTTACTACTACTACCACCTAGGAATACAATTTGTGAGAGATGCAATTATAATTGAAACCTAAAGACCAAGCTCTCTCCCCCTCAAACCAGTATATTTGGCACTGAAAAGGTTGTAAATACAATCACTACAACTGAAACACCACCCACACCTACACAACACACACCTACATATGTGGAGGTCCTCCACATAAACATACCCAAACAAAGGAGACCTCCGAGGCAAAAACACACGCGATCTCCACAGCCCTCCACACCACATACCATGCATAGCCCACACACCTGTGCCTCACAACAACTAAGGCTTCACCATAAATCCTACATATAAGTCATTGGAGACTCCATTGTGAGACACACAGATGTGCCTCTCACCAAGCTGGATAAAGAGAAAGTCATGGTTAGTTGTCTGTTAGGTGCCAGAATCCACCATATGACACACGCACTCAAGTCTCTTAACAACAGATACTTTTATGTCATAGTCCATGTTGGAGTGAATGACTTGAGACTACCTCTCTGGACTATATGAAGAGAGACACGATTGAGCTTGCTGATTATATGTCCCAGGCAGGTAGGTCTATAGCCTTAAGCAACATTCTGCCATCACCCAGAATGATGCTTCAATACAAAAAGAAAATGATTGACTTTAACAATTGGCTTAGTTTTTGGTGTCATTCCAGGGGGATCCAGTACCTGACAGCCTGAGAAGATATGATTGGCAGACCATGATGCTTTTCCAGAGATGGCCTGTATCTGTCTCATCTGGGCTTCACGCTTCTGGCAAAGGCTCTTGCTTCACCCGTAGTGCCTTTTTTAGGAAAAGTGATGAAGTTAAATCTACCGACATAAAAATTTCAACAAAACACAAATTAAAGGTCATGCTGCTAAATGCTAGGAGTCTAAACATGAAACTGTACTCATTGCAAACAGTCACAACCCTGGAAAATGCTGCCATCTGTGCAGTCACAGAAACCTGGTTCAAAGCTGCAGAGAGCATCACAGCCTTACCTGTTTGCTCATTCTATCATACATTCCAACCCCAGACTGTGGGCAGTAAATCCAAAGGAGGTGGAGTTTCAATATACATTAAAGACATACACAACTCCAGGCTGCTCAAGCAGTATGATGCACAGGAGACACTCCAGGAGCAGTTAACTATTTACAAGACCCTATTCAAATCATAGCTAGCTGCTGGCCCCGAAATCTGACTCAAGATGTCCAATCCACCTATTTGAACCTGTTCGAATCTATCAAGATTCGATCCTTTACTCTGATCCTGGGTGACTTTAACTTCTCAAACATAGATTGGAAGAACTACTCATGCCAGAACACAAATGCCCAGAGATTCCTTGATTGTGTCAATGCAAATGCCTTGGAACAGCGAATCAATACCCCCACAAGGGGTGATAATATCTTGGATTTGGTATTAACCAATATGAGTAACCCCTGCAGCATCCCTATAGTATCATCCTCCCTGGTAAGATCTGACCACAAAGTGGCCACTTTCGAAGTCACCATTTCTCCCAAACCCCCTCTAGCTAGGATCAGACATAAAAACTTCTCCAAAGCTGATTAGAGATTCCTGAGTGATTGTATTAACGGCTTCACAGTGCCCTCCTCCTCATTAGGAACTGGCACCAATATCCAAAACTACACCAAAGCACTATACGAGTATTTATATAGATGCATGGAATCAGGAATACCTGACAAGACTAAATCATCCACCACAAGGAAGAGTAAACCTGTCTGGTGGACATCTGCAATAAATAAACTCTATAACAAAAGGAAAAAAAATTGCTGTCCAAGACCAAGAAGAAGCAGGTACCCAACTGGAAGCAATGTTTCCTTAGCCTGAGCAAGCAAATAAGAGCAATTGTGAAATACTCCAAAGCAAGCTTTGAATCCAAATTGGCCACATCTGCTAGAGACATCCATAAGGCCTTCTTCACATATGTCCACAACCTCAAAGGAAGCACTCAGATCTGTTTAGAACCGGTAGTCAAGGACACCACATATACAAATGCCGTAGATATAGCAAACTTGCTGGCTGAGAGATTCAGTGAAAACTTTACCCCTCTGTCCCCCATCAGTAAATCAGAACATCCTCTGTACCTGCCCCCTTCCCTTTATATCTAGGGAACAGGTCATCACTGCTCTCTCAAAGGCAAACAATACAGCCACCATGGGACCCGATAACATCCCAGGCTGCATCCTACATGAACTCAGGCAGGAACTTGCAGCACCCTATTCAACCAAAGCCTGAGTACTGGCTTCATCCCAGCTGAGTGGAGGACAGCCACTGTCATCCCTTTAAGCAAAGGTGGAGCATCCACTGATCCAGGAAATTATAGACCTATCAGCCTAACTAGCCTGATTTGCAAGGCCATGGAATGGATTATCATGGAGCTCATTAACAAGGACATTGGCAACCTCCAAACACTTGATCCCACACAGTTTGTCTTTGTCAAGGGAGGGCATGTCTGCTAAATTTGGCTGAATTATTTGAGACAGTCACCAATCCCATGGATGAGGGGAAGATGGTGCACACCATCTACCTTTATCTGGCTGAAGCCTTTGACACTATTCCCCACTCGGACATAATAGATATACTCTCTCAACTAGGCACCAATCCATATGTTACCAGATAGGTAGCAAACTGGCTCACTGATAGAACCCACGTAGTCAAAATCGGGGAAGCCACCTCAAGCAGTAGACCTGTAGAAAGAGGCATACCCCAGGGTTCAGTCTTGGGGCTCTGTTATTTGGGATATACGTTTCTGAAGAGCAGGCCAAAATCAGGGGGCTATAGCTGACCAAGTTTGCAGATGACTGCAAGCTGGGGGATGTCATCAATTCCCCTAGTGATGTGGACATCCTCCAAGAGGGTCTCACCGAAATAAATGACTGGTGCCAGAAACATGGCCTGAAGCTGAATGCCAAAAAATGCATCATCAACCCCTTTGGGGAGAGTGAAGTCCCCCACATATTATCACATTACTAACAATGTCCTAAGCATGGAATCAGTTGTGAGTGTTTTGGGCACCCAGGTTGATAGCAACCTGACTTTTGACCGCCATGTTGCTTCTGCTGTATGGAAAACCTTCTACATGGCTCACCTTATAAGTAAGGGTATCTCATCCAGGGACAAGGAGGTCATAACATCCCTGTATTCTTCCCTTATAAGGCCCATTATTGAGTGCAATGCCCCTTTCATCATGTACCTCACAAAGCACATGCAGCAGCTGAAGAGACCACAGAAATTACTCACCAGAAGAATCCAGGGCCTCAAACATCTACCATACACAGATAATCTAAAAGCCCTATTTCTCTACTCAGTTTCATACAGACTCCTCAGAGGTAACCTCTGTCTGGCATACAAGGTGATCATGGACACCACCTTGATAGGACTGCTGCATATCCGCAAGTCAAGCTCCACTTGAGTAAACCACACGTGCAGCCTCAACCTGGTCTGTGACATCAACAAGACTTGTTGGCAGGACAGATGTGTGTCCCAGAGACTCCCCCTTCACATCAAGCAGAGTACCTCTTTACCCCTTTTTAAGCGCAACCTGCATAATTGGATGGGAAACAGAAAATATACTCTTGAGATTCCACCCATGTCCCTGCTGAGCTAAACTCTTGGCTAGGCTTATAATGGCCTCAGGGCCAATAGTCTAGTAACCTCCTATGATCCTAAGAGACCTAGTACAAGGAGAGGGCTGACAGTCTGCCAGAGCAAAATAAGGATCTAGAGATCAGTCAGAACTTTTATTAAGAATCTTTCAATTCTCTCGAGTTAAGTAATATATTTTGACAGGTACATACTTAAAGGGGTGTTATACATATAATATTATAGGATCATAGGTTCATAGGCTAATGACCACAAGGGCCTTTTTAAGCCTAGCCATGCATCCCAAATCTCTGACACGTTCTACTATCCTTGATAAATGTAAGCCTGGGCCTGGGAGATGAGCCATTTACGGGTTACCTGTGTCCATTAGAGACATAGGTGCCAAACCAGGGATGACTTTCTGGTTTCCCATCCAGTTGTCCAAGTAGCAATTGGATTGGGTTAGGGAGGAACTCTGCTTCACATGGATAGGGAACCTGTTACATATACTGGGTAGTCTCTGGGATACATGCCTGTCTCTCCAGCAGGTACTATTTATATCACAGGCAAGGTTTAAGTCTTTAGAATGGGTAATTCTGGTGCTGTTTGGTTTATGGATATGCAGGAGGTCTATCAGAGTAGAGTTTGACAATGCCTTGTATGCCAGGAATAGATCTCCCCTCAAAAGCCTCTAGGAGACAGAATATATGGATACGGCCTTGAGGCGGTTTACATATGTCATATTACTTATGACCTGTATTCTTTTAGTGAGGAACCTCTGTGGACATTCCAGTTGTTGGATATGCCTGGTTAGGTACATACCAAAGGGGGCATTGTACTCAATGACAGGTCTGATGAATGTCGAATACAGTGGAGCAATAACTTCCTTGGACTTCGATGCCATACCTTTCTTTATAAGTTGCGGCAGCATAGAACAATTTCCTCACCACTGTAGACACATGATGATCAAAGGCTAGCTTACTATCTATGTGTGTCCCTTAGTCCCTGACTACTTCATCAACTCTAAGGGCTGAGTTGCCAATATGATATCTACCAGGAATGGATGATTTCCCAAAGGATATTATTATGCATTTCTTGGCATTTAGTTTTAGTCCATGGCTCTGATACCAGTTGTATGTTTGTGTCAGCCCCTCCAGTAGAACATTTGTGCAAGTGTGAGATTCAATGACAGCTCCTAATTTGCAATTATTTGTAAATTTAGTCAGCCAGAGACCACTGACATTTACCTTGACATCTGAGAAGTAAATTTCAAAAAGGAGCAGTCCAAGGATTGATCCCTGAGGTATTCCACTTGTGACTGGTCTTTTTGTAGCGGTGGACTCCCCAATGCTAACTTCCTGGGTCCTGCCTGTGAGCCAATTGGCTATCCTCTGGGTGAAATACGGGTTTGTACCTAACCTCTTGATTTTGTCAACAGTGCCTGAGTTTGGTATTGTGTCAAATGCCTTGGTCAGGTCAAGGTAGGCGGTGTGAACGATTTTGCCCTCATACATTGCTTTGGTGACCTTCTGAAAGAAGTCCACCAGATTGAGTAGGCATGATCTGCCCTTGACGAAACCAGACTGGGTTAGGTCCAGTGTCTGGAGGTTTACTATATCTCTATTGATCATCTCCATGATAATTCTTTCCATACCTTTTCATATAAGACTAGTGAGACTTATGGGTCTGTAGTTTCCAGGGTATGTAGATGGTCCACCTTTTGTGCAGAGGGGTGACTGCTGACTTTCTTCATTCTTGAAGCATGAAGCCTGTTTGGAGGCTACAGTTAGATAGTAATTCTGGAGGTCCTGATAGGTCATGTTTCATGCTATTTAGAAGGCATGCGGGGATATTGTATGGGCCCATTGATGCAGTGTTCTTGGTCTAAGGACCACTTCCCTAGTAATAGTGGGGGAGTTATATTTGATGATATTTCTTGAGGGAAGGTTGAGGGGGAGAGGGAAGTAAAGTTGGAGCTGAATTTATCAGCCAGGAGGTTTGTTATATCTTCTAGCTCAGTATAGGTGGCTCCATTTACAATGAGCTCTGCAGGCAATTGTGCATTGCCTTTGAAGTTGTAGACATAGCTAAAGAATGCGTTGTGGTTGTCCTTGGCCTGGGATGCCAAACTTACCTCAAATTTGGCTTTGGTGGACTTTATTTGTCTTCTGAGTTGTTTGTTTAGTTTGATGAGAGTTATTTTATCATGTTGGATGCTGCACTTCCTAATTTTTGCCATGATTTTCTTGCTTCGGTTATACACCCTACTGATTTTGTGATTCCACCAGGCTGACTTGCTTTTTGAATTAGTTCTGTACTTCTTCCTGGTCGGTACAGTTGTCTCTGTGCAGCTATTAACATGCTTGTACAGGGTTTCTGTGAACAGTTCTGCATAGGCGGAAGTGTTCTAAGGGTTTATGATGGCTTGAAATTTTGCCAGGTTCTCACTTAATAACAGGAGATTAGATTTAAAATAGTTCCTGAATATTCCAAGTTTAGCTTGGGTTCCAGGTTTTATTTTTACTTCAAAGGAGACCATTTTGTGGTCTGCCCTTACCAGGAAAGGCATTATAGTAGGGGATGTGCAGCAGTCTCCCATATTAGTGAGGACCAGATCCAGTATGGTTGCACTCCTGGTCGGTGTATTGACTATCTGGGCCATGGAGTTTGTATTTACAAAATTCAGGTATCTCTGTGCATGTACATTTGGTGTCGTATAGGATTCCCAGTTAATAGTGGGGTAATTTAAAGTCACACATGAATATGGTATTCGGTTGGATGGTTAGTGTTTCTAATAAGTTTAAAAACATGGTATGAGTTTCCTGGTTCATAAAGGGGGACCTATAGCTTGCAAGGAAGTGGTACTGGATTTTTACCTATGGTGATTTGAACATGGAGCAGTTCAAGTGCATTGTCCTGCTTGACTATCCTTGAAGTATATTTATTTTTAATGTAAATAGAGACACCTCCACCTTTAGTCCCTGCTTGTGAAGTAGCTGGTCTAAACGTGTGAAAGGCATTATAACCTTGCACTGTTGGTGTGCTCTCCACAGCTTTAAACCATGTCTGAGACTGCACAAACATCAGTATTCTCTAAGGTAAAGAGAGCTTCTAGGGAGTGAAGGTTTTTGTTTAGACTCCTAGCATTGAGTAGTAATATATTTAGATTTTCTTGGTTTTGATTTGCTGCGTAGGAAGTACTTAGCATTGCACAAAAAAGGCACTATGGGGGGAAGACAATGTTTTACCTAATATTCAAAAGCCTAGAGGGGAAAGGTGCAGACCAACCCTAGCAAAGCTGCATGGTCTGTTGACCATCTCCTTCCATGCTGACAAATATTGCACCCCCTTAGAATGATACCAGAAACTAAGCCAATTATTAAATTCAATTATCTTTTGTTAGTGTTGGGGCATCATCTTTGGAGAAGGCAAAATGCTGCTCAATCCTAGTTTAATGCCAGCCTGAGACACATATTCCAGGAGCTCCATGATGTCTCTATTCATACAGTCTAGGGAGGTATGTCTCAGGTCAGTTACTCCCACATGGACTATGTTTGAGTCATATTGGTAATTGTGGTCCATTAACCTGAGAGCATGTGTAATGTGGCGGATCTTATCCCCTGATAAGCAACTGACCGGAACTTTCTCCTTACTCAGCCTGGTGAGAGGGACATCACTGTCTTTCACGATAGAGTCTCCAATGGCTAGAATGTTGGATTGTGTGGTGACTTGCCTTATGGGCTTACAGGTAGAGGCTCCATAAGATGTAGCTCTGTGTGCTGATGTGGGTGTTGTTTTGAAAGAGCGCATTTGGGGCTGATGAGGGTATTTGTTATGTGTACTTCATCTAGGAGGTCTTTGTGGTTTAGGAAGCTTACATGTAAGTGCCTCAGCATGCATAGGTCTATATGTCTGCTTTGATTTGTGCATAATGAGTGCAGCATGTTTTATTACTGGCAACCGTATTGACATTAGGAGTACTTTTATGTGAGATCTTTGCCTCCAGTGACATTTTGTAAATACAGCTCTCATATACCATATCAGTTTTTTGAGAATTAACTTGTTGTCAGTAAACATGAGGCAATTTCTACATTGCCTCAGTATGCCCATATCCACCAAGCCGGTAATGGAGACAGTAGGAATGTTCATAAACATGGCAAGAGACCCTTTTTTATTGATTAGACAGTTGACGTGAGGGTATCAATCACTGCCAGGAGTATCTGGTTTGCAATTATATGGACAGTGCTTGTCACTGCAAACTAGTTGTCCAGTGTTCAACTAGGTATTGGAGAAATTTCAATTGTGCTTTTACAGCAAAAATGTCACTCAAGGTGTCTGAGTCTGTACAGAGCACTATCAAATACTTGAGGGGAAACTAATACGTAGACCCTGAAAAATTAAGGATGAAGTATTTAGGAAGATATTCTAAAGTTAGAAACAAATCAAGCAGTACTTACTGAAAACAAAGAATTAGCTTGTCAAGAATGATGAAAAGGGGGGAGTTGCATGAATGGCTACTGCCTGGCTACTACCAATGCTGGTCTCACCACAGCTTCACTCTGTTTTGATACAATGCTCCTTTGCTTCTTCTCTCATCAGAAGCAAAACGTTAGCCCCAATCCCAAGAAGAGAAGCAGGTCACAGCCTGTTTGGTGATCCACAGTCTTGTCCCAGATAATGCAAGAGTCTTTAGGCTTGTAGCCTATTTCTGGTAGATGCATTGAATAGCAACCAGACCAATTGGGTACATTACGCACAGACACTCACTCTCCAATCAGAAACAGTCAGGAATCAATTAGCTCTGCTCCTTCTCACCAGGATCAGAATATAAGCACAGTTTCCAAGCTGTAACCTATAAAGCAGTTATTAGGCTTTCTGGTGATCAGCAGTCTCCAGGATATAATTTCCCTGTACTCCTCTCAGCAGGAGAAAACAGAAGCACTAATCCCAAGATGACTACTGAGAGGCAGAAAGTGGACTCTTCAGTAACTGCTGGTCTTGCAATAGATGCTTAAAGGTAAAATGAAAAAAAGTTTATCCTAAACACTGCAGTGTGTACCAAGCAATTAGATATGAAAGTAGGTAGCTTAATTTTTAGCTGTCTAAAAAGTTAAGTTTTAGTGGACAGCCACTATTTTTAAAAGAGCAAGATAAACTGAAAGGGGGTGGGCACTTTTGCATTCTGGTCCTATGGAATAGAGTAGGATGGCCAATATATTTAAATAGATGAAGGGGAGTCATTTTACAAAATGATAATCTTGTGTTTACTCACACACCCAGTGAAAGGAGAGAAGGAATGAGATATATGGTCAAATTAACATAAAGAGCAGGCAACTTGAAAGAGTGGTGTTTTAAGAACACAACAATAACAGGCTGGGAGAGTGGGGACAAATTCTGTCAACTTACAAGAGTCAGAGCTGCAGTGTCTTTTAAAGTTTTAATATGCAGTTAAAAGCAGTATACAAGTGAAACATAGTTTAAAGAAAACAAATCACAGTATACAAAACAGAAAAAGACAAGTAATAGAAAATACAAGAAATAAAAAAGCAAACTAACCTTTCCTTCATAGCAAGCTGTGGCAGAGCCTGGGTGACTTTTTCCAGTATGTCTCATTACAACTGAATGAAGCAGAAGTAAGGCTTGTTTAGATCTAGATGAAATATCATTTAATATTGGTTGAGTCAGATAAAATACTTCCATAAGTACTGTGCAGACATGTCAGCCGAAAGTTAAGGAGTTATCAAAAGAGGTGCTTAGACCTCTGATGATTGTATCTGTTTCGAGGAGTGTGTAAGATATGTGGTTGAATGCAAAAATATTTTGTTTACCAAACTCATCCATAGAACTTTTTTGCATTAGTTTTGAGACTGTTGTTCTTGAAATGATTGTTGGCATAGTTTAACCTTGTGGGGGCAATTGTGTGTCATTTGATGAATGAATAACAACACCGAGTTTTCAGTCATCTGCAGAATTTTAAGCCAATATCCCTGGCCTATGGTTATCAAAGACTGAGAAATAAATGTAGCATGAAAGAAGACCTAGCACTTAGACCTGTGAGATACCACTTTAAAGATATTTACATTTAGCAGTGGCACTTGCAACTCCTGCTGCCTGGATCCTGACAGTCATTAAGTTAGCTATCTACTATACAACATTTGGACTTGTATGAAAGTATACAGGTTTGTCAATAACACCTTGTGAAGAAAATGAAATCACTGTCATCTGTGTTAGCATGTTTGGCAGGAGATATGTGTTTATTTTCAGATTAACTTCTATTGTTTGCCATCATGTCTAACTGTGAAAATGTAAATACGTTTTTAAATGTTGAGTATTTGCCTGTTTATACAGAATGTTTAGAATCTGTCACTGTTTTGATACATTTCTAATTCCACACATTTGAGAAAGATATTATAATGTACTGTGGAGAATCAGCTGAACAGTAGGTAATTTCATTAGAATGTCCCTGGTTGCTAGGTGATTATTTGAACAGCTGATTGACAGGAAAAATATTTTTTTCCATTAGCTGATGCTTATTTTTAAAATAAGAAAGTTGACACTGTTAAGCTGTGCACTTAGTCAAGTACTGAGCAGTTTGTGGAGAGTTGCAGTCAGTTACAATGCTGTGCAGTGATACCCAAAGAATAGAGAACTCACCAAAAACTATAAGCCTGGCTTTGCCTTGCTGTTATGTGATAGATTAGATCAGGGACAGTATTCTCTAGTTAGATTAGGAACACTTGGTAATTAAGATAAGAGTTTATCCTGGAATGACGGGCTTCTATCTTACAGTTTAATTTTGCATTTCTGGTGATTGAATTTTGGTGTTTCTTGAAAGCTATTGATTTACATTCTTGTAAACATTTTACTTATTATTACAGGTTTTTCATTACTTTACATTTTGTCTGGAAATCAGTGTGTTCTTTAGAGATTAGAAAATCCTTATACCTGTTTGATACTTCCCAGGTCACCTCCAAGGTCTGGTTGCTTCTGGTCATAGCTATCATTTATTTTGATATTTGATTTTCATAATAGGACACCCCTTTAGAAGGGCATGAAGATACTCTGATTGGTGGCAGCATTACTGTATTATTTCGGGGAAGGGACACAGCTGGAAATCTGTGTCAGGCTTTCCCAGAAGTGCCTGCATGTGTGAGATTTAAATTTACTTTGAGTGTGAGTGCATGAGAGGTCTTCATCTGGGATGCATTGCTCTGAAGTATGTAATAAGAACTTATATTAGGGGTGAACTGAAGTATACAGTCCAGTGCCATATTGTATTGCTTATTCCTGTTGTGCTCTTAGGGGAAAATTGTGAAATATTACTCCTGTTTAAGTGGCAGTCTCACATTGGAGTCAGTATTACGAATTGAAGCTCTTTAGTTACTGACCCAGGATAGTAAGAGACATCACATTAATTGTTGGCAGTCCAGTGGGATATAGCCAGACATTCCTGGGGAAATAATAGTATCATAGGTTTTTCTCAAAGTCAAGACAGTCTCTGTGTATTGTACATCCACTACTTCAGTGACTCTTTCAAAGAAATTAATGAGATTAGGGAAGCAGAACCTGCCATTGACAAAGCTGGATTGATGTGTGTCCATGGATAAGAGGTTTTGACTGTTTAAATTTAAGAAGTCCTAACTGATATACTCCACACCCTTACAAATGGGGCTAGTGATTGTCATGTTTCCATAGTTTCTTGGGTCAGTGGTTAAGCCTCTCTTTCATAAAGGCAGTATTTTCCAAGCTTTGAGAATTCAACCCTTGGAGAAGCTTAAGTTAATAAAGTTAATTAAGTTAAGCAGGACACCCCTCTTATATCAGCAGCATCCACTAAAAACTCCAGCACTATTCAAATACTAGAAAACAAAATATGTACTCTTATTAGACATTCCCCAAAAAATTAACCCCACTGTATAACACTAAAAAAGGCAAATTGGCTACCAGTTAACCAAAAACTAGACCTGCTCCTAGGGTTTCAACTGCTCAGACTCCAAAATGAACAATATTTTCTCACCATTAAACTCAAAACTAAAAGATATACCCTGACATACGACTTTAGAAACATAAACCATTCAGGTCCTAAAACACAAATCCCACAATCCAAATTACATATCTCTGACCATTATTAAGAGGTTTTGTATTACCTTTTGTCATCAGTAAAGCCACTAAAACATGAATGCAATTCAAGGCAAAAAAACTATTGTCAGAATAGATTAGCAGTACAGACAGAAGTCTAACATAGATTAAGTAGACTAACTAAAATGGCAGACAGCAACATCCTTTTTGTACATGAAAACAGCATTTTGGAAAATTCCTCTCAGTTTAATAAATGTCATTACTTTGCTCTTTCTAATGACTTCATCTAAGCAGTACACAAATAAAGCTTTATTCGTTATAGAACGTGTAACAGAATAAGGTCAAACTACAATATTCCGTTGTATTCCTAACAAAGCAATCCTATGAGCTTTATCTGGACTGCACTATACATTTGCTGTAAACAAATTTCTGGTCTGAAATATAGGAATCCATTTTGTCATTTGTAATGTCTGAAATAATTCTGTTAGAAAAAATCCTTTTGACAGTTATCTATTTTTTTGATATTTAAAAATAGGCAAATATAAGAGATCTGAGCCTAAGCTACTTGAGATAACCATCTGATCATGTCATCTTTAGATTAGCACTGAGAAGTAACCGAGTAGAGTAGACTTGAAGTGTAAGAAAAATGAATAGGTTAGAACACAACTACTGGATGGAGTGCTTCAAAGGTAGCATTCAGTCCATGCATTTATGAGCACACATCGTCTCTCATTACTATTAAATCTCTTAGCTTTTGCAATTCCTGAAACAATGAGATATTTACATGGGAACTGACACCTGTTTTAAGGAAAAGATCACAGAACTGTAGTCTGCTTTATTAAAGAATGATGATATACAGGATGGTGGACCATATTATGGAGTATGATATCAAGGTTGTTTGAGCTCCTAGTAGAAAGGTTAAATATAAGTTTAATATGTTAGCACTAGACATACTTATCATTGGAGGTGTAAGTCAGTTAATTTATAGAAGGTTTAGTAGTGCCTTGGAGCTATATGAGTTATATAAAAACATATACCCAGCCACTGACAATGCACAAGCCAGTGCATTTCTTTGTGCCGGTCCCAAGCCCGGATAAATGGGGAGGGTTCGTCAGGAAGGGCATCCAGCATAAAACCTCTGCCAAATTACTTATGTGGAGAACATTTCATATTTCCATACCAGATCGGTCGAGGCCCGGGTTAACAACGACTGCCACCAGTACTGTTAGCCAACAGGGTGCTGGCGGAAATTGGGCTACTGTTGGCCGAAGGTGAAGAGGAGGGGGAAGGCATGCCCGAAGGCAGGAAGAGAGGAGGAAAGTTAGGAGTGTAGGAGTGAGGGTAGGAACTTTGAATTTTGGCAGTATGACTGGTATAGGGAGAGAGCTAGCTGATATGATGGAGAGAAGGAAGGTTGATATATTGTGCGTGCAAGAGACCAGATGGAAGGGAAGTAAGGCCAGGTGTATAGGAGGCAGGTTCAAATTGTTCTATCTTGGTGTGGATGGCAGGAGAAATGGGGTAGGAGTTATCCTAAAGGAACAGTATGCCAAGAGTGTTTTGGAGGTGAAGAGAGTGTCTGATAGAGTGATGTTTAAGAAGCTTGAAATTTATGGTGTAATGATGAATGTTGTTAGTGCATATGCTCCACAAGTTGGGTGTGCAATGGATGAGAAAGAAAAATTTTGGAGTGAGTTGGATGAAGTGGTGGTGAGTGTACCCAAGGGTGAGAGACTAGTGATTTGAGCGGACCTCAATGGGCATGTTGGTGAAGTGAACAGAGGGGATGAGGAAGTGATGGGTAGGTATGGTGTAAAGGAGAGGAATGCAGAAGGTCAGATGATTGCAGATTTTGCAAAAAGGATGGACATGGCTGTGGTGAATACGTATTTTAAGAAGAGGGAGGAGCATAGGGTGACATACAAGAGTGGAGGAAGATGCACACAGGTGGATTATATCCTATGTAGCAGGGCCAGTTTGAAGGAGATTGGAGACTGTAAAGTGGTGACAGGGGAAAGTGTAGTTAAGCAGCATAGAATGGTGGTCTGTAGGATGACGTTGGTGATCAAGAAGAGGAGGAGGAGTGTGAAAGCATTGCCAAGGATTAAATGGTGGAAGTTAAAAAAGGGTGATTGTGAGTTGGAGTTCAGGGAAGAGTTAAGACAGGCACTGGGAGGCAGTGTAGAGTTTCTGAATAGCTGGGTAACTACATCAGAGCTAGTAAGGGAGACTGCTAGAAAGGTGCTTGGTGAGACATCTGGACAGAGGAAGGAGGATAAGGAGACCTGGTAGTGGAATGAGGAAGTACAGGAGAGTATACAGAGGAAGAGGCTGGTGAAGAAGAAGTGGGATTGTCAAAGAGATGAAAAAAGTAGACATGAGTATAAGGAGATGATATGCATGGCAAAGAGAGAGGTGGTGAAGGCTAAGGATATGGCATATGGAGAGTTGTATAAGATTGGACACTAAAGAGGGAGAAAAGGATCTGTACCAATTGGCTAGACAGAGGGACAGAGCTGGGATAGATGTGCAGCAGGTAAGGGTGATAAAGGATAGTGAGGGGAAACCTACTCACAAGTGAGAAGAGTGTGTTGAGTAGATGGAAAGAGTACTTTGAAGGGCTGATGAATGAAGAGAATGAGAGAGAAAGAGAAGGTTGGATGATGTGGGGATAGTGAATCAGGAAGTGAAACAGATTAGTAAGGAGGAAGTAAGGACAGCTCTGAAGAGGTTGAAGAATGGAAAGGCTGTTAGCCCAGATGACATACCAGTGGAAGCATGGAGGTGCTTAGGTGAAATGGCAGTGGAATCTTTAACCAGATTGTTTAATGACATTTTGGAAAGTCAGAGGATACCTGAGGAGTGGAGAAAAGGTTTTGGTACCTATCTTTAAGAATAAAGGTGATGTGCAGAGCTGCATTAATTACAGAGAGATAAAATTGATCAGTCACAGTTTGAAGTTATGGGAAAGAGTAGTGGAAGCTAGGTTAAGAAGGGAGGTGATGATTAGTGATCAGCAGTATGGTTTCATGCCAGGAAAGAGCACTGCAGATGCAATATTTGCTCTGAGAGTATTGTTGGAGAAATACAGAGAAGGTCAGAAGGAGTTGCATTGTGTCTTTGTGGACTTAGAGAAAGCATATGACAGGGTGCTTAGAGAGGAGTTGTGGTATTGTATGAGGAAGTCGGGAGTGACAGAGAAGTATGTAAGAGTGGTACAGGATATGTACGAGGGTAGTGTGACATTGGTGAGGACTGCGGTGGGAGTGACATATACGTTTAAGGTGGAGGTGGGATTACATCAAGGATCAGCTCTGAGCCCTTTCTTATTTGCAGTGGTGATGGACAGGTTGACAGATGAGATCAGACAGGAGGCCCCGTGGACTATGATATTTGCAGATGACACTGTGATATGTAGTGAGAGTAGGGACCAGGTTGAGGAGACCCTGGAGAGTTGGAGATATGCTTTAGAGAGGAGAGGAATAAAGGTCAGCAGGGCTAAAACAGAATATATGTGTGTAAATGTGAGGGGGGTAGAGGAATGGTGAGGATGCAGGGAGTAGAGTTGGTAAAGGTGGATGAGTTTAAGTACTTGGGATCAACAGTTCAGAGTAATGGTGAGTGTGGAAGTGAGGTGAAGAAGAGAGTACAGGCAGTGTGGAATGGGTGGAGAAGAGTGTCAGGAGTGATTTGTGACAGACGGGTACCAGTAAGAGTGAAAGGGAAGGTCTACAAGGGGGTAGTGAGACCATCTATGTTATATGGGTTGGAGACAGTGGCACTGATGAAGAGGCAGGAGTCAGAGCTGGATGTGGCTGAGTTAAAGATGTTAAGATTTGCATTGGGTGTGACTAGGATGGACAGGATTAGGAATCAGTGTATTAGAGGGTCAGATCAGGTTGGACAGTTTGGAGACAAAGCAAGAGAGGCAAGATTGCGTTGGTTTGGACATGTGTTGAGGAGGGATGCTGGGTTTATTGGGAAAAGGATGCTAAGGATGGAGCTGCCAGGTAAGTGGAAAAGAGGAAGGCCTAAGATAAGGTTTATGGATGTGGTGAGAGAGGACATGCAGGCGGTTGGTGTGAAAAAGCATGATGCAGAGGACTGGAAGAATTGGAAACAGAAACTGTGGCGACCCCTAATGGGAACAGCCGAAAGAAGATGATGATGAAAAACATATATTTACATATATGTGTGGTGCAGTGGTGTAGCGGTTAATGTTGTCACCTCACAGCAAGAGGTTCTCCAGTTTGATTATCGGCTGGGGTGCCTTCTGTGCAGAGTTTACATGACTTCCCTGCATTCACATGGGTTTCCTGTGGGTACTCTGGTTTCCTTCCACATTCCAAAGGCATGTGTCTGGAGTTTTTCTCTCCAGGCCTCCACTGAAAATGTGCTCTGTCCAAGTCGAACTTTCCCAGTCAACAAATGTTAAATAAAATAAATAAATAAATAAATAAATAGAAAAATATATGATGCCAATAGCTTAACGTGTTTCTCTAATAATATTAGAATTTAATTATTTTATGTTTATGATATTTCGCTGCCTTTTGGACTATTTGTTTCTGGAAAAAAAAGTCCGAACATAACCTAATATTTTCTGGACTTTTGTATTTATTCTATTACTTAATGTTTTATACCTTATGCATAATGCTGTGAGTCTGACAAATTTCAGTCATTGTGCCTGAACCTTATGGATTTGATTGGACACTGAATATATATGAGCTTAATTTATTTCAAGCAGTGGTACAATATATTTTGGATATGCACGTGTGATATTTCTAAAATGTTGTTATATACTGTTTCCTTTCTGTAAGAGTTTGTGAGTTATTGAGAGTATTCATGCAGACTGAAAAGCTTTTCATTACCTTCATTAATTTTTAAGCAATAGGCATAATACAGGCAGACAGTCTTGTATAGAGTGTTACTCCTTTACACTTGTGCACATATGTACATTAATACACACGTGAGCACACACACACACACACACACACACACACACACACACACACACACACACACACACACACACACACACACACGGATTATTTAAAGGTATGGCAGTTCACATCTTGGCATGTTTTGATACCCTAGCAGAAACCAAAATGGACCGAGGGTGACATGCAAACTTCATAAGGAAGATCGCCTATCTAGGACATGAACTAAAGAAACAGATGCACTGAGGCAACAATACCATCTGCTACACCATTATACTATAATCTTCAGCCCTTTGTTTTACTTAATGTTTTATTAGGTTTTATGCTTCCCAGTTGGAATATATTTCATGTGTCCCATAGTCTCTACACTGAAATGCATAAAAAGCCAGAGCACAGACTTTATTATTAGTTAAGTGCTGAGATATAAGACTGAGTAGATACATATAGCCTCAGAAAGGGTGATTTCAGATTACTAGGCATATAGACAACATGTATTTATCATAAGGTCACACAAACCTGGCACAAGTGGGTTAAGCATATGATGTGAAGTTCAAGGCTGTTCACTCTGGCATGCACATTGAATTTCACTGTTCATGTTTGCAAGGGCTGTGCCATTGCTGACATCTATGGAGATCTGAGGTTGATGGAATCTTCAGCTTTCTAATACATGCCACAAAACTAATACTGCTATAATTGTTTGAACAGTGCCTTAATTCTTGCTTTGTGTACTATTTTGGGTACATACATAATTAGTGCCAGGCTTCAGTCATAGCATTATCTGTGCAACGCGGCTTCTATTAAGCAGTTTTATTTAAATTATGTCTTACAGTGAGACAGGTTATAAATGTTTAATGAAAACTTGACAGCTACAATTTAAAAACATTTTGTTCCTGCTAGCGTGTTTTCTTTGCTCATGCACTTCAAGCGTAAAGTTGAATAGCAGAACAAATTTAATGAAGCAGATTCTTACCAGGCTTTGCAGATTTGTATACTTTGTTATGTGATGATAAAACCTGATGCATTTGCTTGTCATTTATCTTAATTTTAGCCAAACTATATTACTATTGGACTGCTCCAGTCACTCTATAGCTTTTTTTCATATGTATATTGAGCATATTTTTGAATTTCTTCTCTTGCTAGTTGTTGCTGTGATTCTGGTAATATAAAATGAATTATCCTAACCTTCTCTTAAGGTGTTGTCTCTGTATTGTGTTTTGTTAGTTTAGTTCTCCTAGACATTTCTGAGAAAAATCTCTCACTTCCTGTTTTTAGCACCTTAGTGGGAAAGCATTTTATTGTAATTTCAAACAGAAATTGTGGATACAAACTATATATACTATTTGCATAATCTGTCTGTACAATTTTTTATTCATTGAATGTATGTCTTCTCCTTGTACATATAAAGTAAAACCTTGCTGTCTATTACACTACAGCTCAGTTAAATGATGGTGTGTGTCTCACAGCTATTATTATTATACATTTTTCTTTTACTTTCTAAATTCCATTAATCATCATATTTCTTGGAATTTTATGCCTTTCATTGTTTGGGCACATTCCTTCACATGTTTATTTTTTTTTCTTTTCCTTATATTAAATACATTGTCTGAATTGACAGTAACAAAGAATCCATAATGGTGTGTGTGTTCTGTGTGTGTGTTTGTGTGTGTGTGTGTGTGTGTGTGTGTGTGTGTGTGTGTGTGTGTGTGTGTGTGTGTATGTATGTGTGTGTGTGTGTGTGTGTGCGTGTGAGTATTGTAGGATTTACCCACAGTTAGCTTAGTTTGATCATGATGGTGAAGCTCAAGTGATTAAACAAAACCAACCATGGATAAATCCTGCATTACCCACCCTCAAAACTGAATTATTGCAACTGTGCAATAACATTAGTTAAAAAATAAAGGACGTTAGTGTTTTTACCCAAGCTTTCTGTAGTCTGGGAGCATCCAAGAATAATAATGCTCAATCTCTGTGACTGCACTTCTCTATTTCTGCCAGAGAGAGATAGATAGATAGATAGATAGATAGATAGATAGATAGATAGATAGATAGATAGACAGATAGATAGATAGATAGATAGATAGACAGACAGACAGACAGACAGATAGATAGATAGATAGATAGATATAGACAGATATGAGTTTGCTGTGATATATTTTTTGTGGAGAGCCAATATGTAGGATATTTCCCCCTGGATTTTATCAGAATATGGAGATGTTTGTTTCACATCTTTGCTTTGTTCTTCAAAAAAGTTGCTGTTTTCTGACATATAACTGAGGAATGAAGTTGCTGAATAATGTCTGAGTCAGAAAGTAACATATAGCAAGATATGCAGTGGAGCTGCTTGAAGGAGCATGCCCATCATCAAAATTTGTGGGGGTTTTTTGTTGTTTTATTTTAGTAATTTATATTATTCTGTCATTATCAATGCTAAATAAGTTGAATTGTAATTTGGTTCTATCTTATCCAGTGATCAGTTTAAAATAAACAACTCTCTTTTAAGCACACATGCCTCTCACCAGGCATGTAATATCAGGTCTTCTCCAGCCTGCTTAAATTCTCTCAACCTTTTATGGCCCCAAAATATATGAAACAATGTTTCTTTTTCCCCTTCATCACTTCTTTAACATCTGCTATCTGTCACTGTGCATATATCTTGTATTCTATTCAGCATAAAAAAATGAATGTAAAAATTTTCATGCAATGCTTCTGAACTTCCAGGGCTATATTACTATTCTCAGGATCATACATATTTTATGCCACTGTTGGTCTGTCAAGTTTATTTTCCAATCCTTTTTAATTTTAGTCAAAAGTTTTATTCATTTAATCATCTTCTTCATATATTCTGCTTATTAGACCACTTGTTGTAATGATTTCTGTTCCTGCTTCTATCTTCAATAAACAGTTTTATCAAATTTGATATGATTCCCTTCTCCCCAATTTTCCTATCTCCCTCTATATTTTACAGCTTCTACCAGACACAAATGTGATTAACTGTTATGGAGTTTAGCATTGTTTCCCACTAATTGCTCCATTCTTTTTTGGAATTGTTTCCAAAATATGTGTTCTTTTTTCCTTTTCCACCATTCATACTTGGTTGTATACTCCTCTTTAAACCACTTGGTAGAATCTCCTCTTCCTCCCAAGAATGTCTGGTTGCCCGCAGTGACTTTATTGGTTCATTTATGCATGTAATATTCCATTTGATTGTCAGAGTCCTATCCTTCTATTTGAAGCCAAAATGGCATTCTTACAGTGTGACAAAAGGAGGTACTGCCAGCACAGCTAGATGGAATTTTGTAAATAACTACATGACATTTGTGAATATCAAACTGATTTATACAATATGCTTGTGTTTCAAATGTATTAGAACTGAATGTCATATGTGTAACAAACTGCTTTGTACAGATGTTTGTGTTGAAAAGGTTTTTGTAAAGTGGTTGTGCTTAAAATGCATCCACAGGGTGCCCTGCTGGAAAAGAACAGAAATGTGCATGCACTATTGTAACTGTTTAAATGTATCTGTTTTAACAGAGGAAATTGAAGGGTTAACCTCAGTGCAGTATACTTTAGAAAAATATCTGAAATTAAATTACTTTATAGGCTAGGCCATAAAGATGCTTCACTGCAGCTAGAGACACAAAGTCTGTACTAGGAAGCTTTCAGTACTGTCTTTGTGGTGAACTAATTGCTACTTTGGAACCATGAAGGAATGCAATTATTTTATGATTTCCAGCACCTACCAAAGATCTGAGTAAAAGCCCTTGTATTTTTACAGGTAGATGCTAAATACCACCAGCTTGAGTGGTGGGGATTTAACTAGAAGTCAGAAGACCAGAAATGATGTCCTTCTGCAAGCTATCCCAGCAGTAATATTTTAGGTATTTTTTTGAAAAGTATGTTAGTGAGACAGGGCATTCTGCATTCTGTCTTGGACCTGATGACAACAACAACAGTGCAAGAACTATTCACCACATCGTCTGCCTTGCTCTATTAGTAAGATTTTAGGGCATCGTAATTCTTTTAGATATAGTCAGTCATCTTTTAGATACAGTGAAGCTTAGTTTAGATATTTTTCTTTATTTGTGTGAGCCTGTACTGCAATGTTATTTTAAATATTTTCTGTGGTTTGGAACTCTGATGTCACTGTGAATATATACGGTGTATTTTCTTGTTCTTTTATTATATATTATTAAATATATTTAAGCCTTTCATTGTGGCTGATCTGTGTAGAGATACTTAAGTTTTCAGAGTACTTGCATATTTATTTGGGGACACCATGTGGGCCACTCTAATAGCCTTGCTCTTGGTCAAACTACCATTTGTATTAGTATTTAATATTACACAGAAAAATTGGACACCCTTTGTTAAAGGCTGTAACATAGATGATACGGAGTGACTGGTGGCAGAGGTAAATACCTTAGCCTGGGCAGAAGGGGTCATAGCTAGTAAACGTGTGCCAGCTTTTCCCAGGAATATCTGTGTTTGTAAATCAAACCTCAAAGAGTGTGTGTGTGTGTCAGCTACTTGGGCAGGGACACAAAACACTGGTTGGTCAGATAGGGTGCTGGAGGTCCTGGCTTGGTCACTCAGCTGAGATCTGAACTCTGTAGCTGTGCCAGTGGGGAGTCTTATTGGTGATCTGGAGAAAGAGTGAGAAACCAGCACCAGACTGACTGTGGTCTCTATGTGCTCTTAAGAGGAAATTGCACATAATGCAGAGAGCTGCTTCTGAAAATACTGTGTGTACCTGTTATTCTCTCAGTGAAAGTCCCCCACTATTGCCAGTGGTGAGGATTGAGGCTCCTTGATTGCTGATTGGCAGTAGTAGGTCATCACATACAGTATCTTCAGTGTCGTGTTTCTGTTTTGACATAAAAACCTTTCATTTGTAGGCATACGTTTCCATTTTTGCTATGTAAATAAGCTGAAATTGGGTTGTTTGAATGTACTGTTTACAAGTTAATCAGACCTAGACCTCCCTGTTCCCTTGGTATAGTTAATTTCTCCCATGGTAATTGAAGTTTCCCAACCCCCCCAAAAAAATAAATCAGTAATCTCTTACTTAAGTCATCCTGTGTGGTTTCAGAGGAATCATAAAGAGGGATTGCACTACATATGGGACCACAAACATTTTTTATTGCATTAATTTGACTGTCCTCATCTAGGCAACATTTTTTTTCATGTGACAAGATTTTGCACAATCCCTTGCCTTACTATAAGCCATGTTTCTTGGGTGGCTGCTTTATAAACTTTTTTTATTTATTTTCATTTGTTTACTGGGAAAGTCCAAATGGGACAGTAATGATCTCTATTCAGTGGATGCCTGGATAGAAAAGCTCTACATTTAAATACAAAGCACATACTATACAATTTACAGCACCGTATGTTAATTAAATAGAATGAACAAAGTATGCGGTTTATACATTTTATACAAGAGGAAATGAGAACGCTTACAGTATATAACTACAGTGTTACACATTCTTTCTCTACACTTGAGAGATGCATTAACAATGTACAAAATGTATTAAGATCAGAAAGTCATTGCATGAAAAAGCTAGAGAGCAGTCATTATTTGAACAGAACCTTATTCGCTAGAGTTAAGTATATGATATAATAATAGGACAACCCAAATATGCAAAAAGAAAGCTCACTGGATATGGAGACAGCATATACATAACATATCTTTATTATATATGAATGATTTAAATTATTATGAGAAATGTTATATGCACTGGGTGTTATTGTTTTTCTGATGTTAACAGTTAAAATTACTAGTTATAAAGGATTAAGGTTGTATTTGTATGAAATCTTTATTTTTGGAATATTATGAGTATTCTAGTAGCACTATTACAATGTAGTTCTGTTATAGATGGGAAAAATAAGCATTTGGCTAGGAATTTCTGAAAATAGTATGCTTAGGATTTGTTGAGTTGAGAGGAAGAGATAGGAATACAATTTCTATCCATATCCTCAGATCTCTTGTTTTGTCATGTCCTCATAAGTAGAATTGTTGCATAAAATCACAAGATGGGTATTAATTTATCACTCTATCGTCTTTGTCTTTTCCTTTTATTTCTGTAACCTTAAGAATTGTTCATATTGTTGCAACATGTCCAATAGTTTTGGCATGTTCCCAGTACTGGTTGAATATCTGAATATCAGAGGCCCTGATTTGCTCTGCTAGTGGTTCCGTTTACATACCAAACAAAACTGTGGAAAGTGAGCACTCTCTAATTTTCTTAACCCGTCACTGCATTTTTCCACCATATCTCATTTGCACATGTCACCACCTCACTAGTTATCAAACTTTTAATGCTGCCCCATTTATCTTCTCTTTCTTTTAATTTCTCTAAGTATCTTGGGTTTCTAATATCATGATAGGAATGGGCTCCATTTCTAAGTCAGGGTATAATTAAAGTTCATGAAATTAGTATTGTTCCAGTCTTTTACCTTAGCCAGAAGTGCTCTTTGCAGTGCCTGCAATGTGCCCCAAACTGCCTCCTTTTGCAATTCATATGAAGTTATATGCAGTGGTAGCATATCTAAATATGACTGTAGATTCATTTTTATTAGACAAATTGCTCCGGCTAGTATTGGAACTGTCTGGATATCTTTCTTCCACATTGTTCTCATTTCTGCCTGCAAATCCTGGTATTTTATGACTTTGTATCTCCCTGTACATGGGATACTGTAATCACTAGATGTAGCAATTTCAGTAATAAATACTAGTTTTTTTTCATGGACTGCTACATTTGTTTTTCTCACATCGTAGTTTTGCACTGTTAGTTATGGGTGATCCGTTGTGATATACACTTCATCATTCTCTATAACGCTCTGTAGTTTATGTTTCCAATGCTTCTTAGCTACTTTTATATTGTTCTGCTTCACAATCCCCAGTGCCACATTATTGTACCTTTCAGTGGACAGGTCCTCTGCCATGAGAGTATTACACCCATCAAAAAGATGTGTGACTGTTTCCAAATTTTTTTTACAGACTCTCCATTTTCTGTTTCTCCCACATGTTCAATGGACTTTATAAACAGCAGAAACATAGTCCACTATCCTGGGCTGCCATTATTAACCTTCTATCTGTTGTTTTTAGCTCACCTCTCCATAACCACTCCTTCATCAAATCCTGACCAACATGAGGTTGTTCTGGGAGATCTCCATACTTGTCACTATATTTATGGCTTATACCTACATACATGTATACATACAAATATTTTGGCATGGGCATTAATTCTGTTCTAGCCTGCCAATATACCAAAACACTTGTTCCAATAATAAGTGCCCAGGCTGTTCTTAAAAGTATATACATTTTTAATGTAATGTGGTAGTCTGTTCCATGTATCAGCTGCTCTCTCAGAGAACCAGTTAGTACATGTTTAATTCCTATAGATTCTTCTACATATATTCTCTAATACTTTTTGATAACCCCAAACATTCACAGAGATAGTTGTCTCTAAATGCCCTATATACCTGAATAAGATCTCATCTTAGATATCTATAAGAGACACTGTACAAGTTCAGTGTTTTGGTCTTTCATAATAACATAAATGTTCACATCCGTGGATGCCCTTGGTATATTTCTGCTGTACTCTTTCCAGTTTACTCATGCTTCTTTTCTTTTTAGGTTTAATATTGTTATTCCAGACTCAAGTTTGGGACTAATGTAACTAACAAACAATGACTTCACCATTTCTGATTTCCTAGACTTTATAAATATTTTTATATAACCTAGAGTTCTATAATTATCATCAACCAATTGGTTTATATGGCTAGAAAAATGCAAAGCTGGATCTACCCATATACCCATGTCCTTAAATGAATCTACAGTTTCAATCACTGTGTGCTGTATTAAATATTCACCTTTCAATTTATGTCTCCCAAATCTCACATGCTTAGTTGTTGATGTATTTATCAGCATATTATTCTCCTGTGCCCAAATGTTCGATTTAGTCAATTTCTTTTGCAGACATGCCTTATCTGTAACACATGTAATCAGTTTACCCAATTTCAGGTCATTTGCATATAGACTTTAGAACACCTCAAATGAAAAGGTTAGATCTGAAAGATACAATCTAAACAAGTAACGGTCTAGGACAGAGCCCTATGAGACATCCTGACTGCAAACAAAAATTTCACCTGTCCAATACCTATATGATACTTGCTGTATTCTATTTGTAAGTGATGCAGTTATCCATCTTATTAAGAGTACATCGATACCTAGTTGTTCTAATCTGTTAATCAGTGTTTTGCATATGGCCCTGTCAAATGCTGTAGTTAAATCGATATAAATTATATCACAGCACTATTTTTCATTTATAAATCTTATTATATTGTTATAGAACATGATGTTACAGGTGGTAATAGATATGTTTTTCACATATGCATGCTGATATATGGTTCAAGTCCCAATCTATCCACTTCTGACAATAACTTATCTAATATTACCTTCTCTGTTATTCTTCCACAACATGAAAATAGACTTAAAGGTCTATAATGACTCTGGGTTTTTCCTACTCCCCTTTCCATAAAAGACTGGTTTAATAAGCGCATGTCTCCAATCTTGAGGAATCTCCCTACATTTATATGACCTAATAAATAATGGATGTAGTGGTACTGTAAGGCTTTGCTAAAGTGTTCTCAGGTCATTATTACTAATTCTATGTCCTCCATTTGTTTTGTTTTGATCCGGTTTGTGTGGTTCTTTTTCAATGTAATCTAATTTGATTCCAGTATCTGAGGTTACATTGGATGTCACAAGGATGACTTATCACCCGCTTTGTGGAGCCAAACTGTTTTGCATAAGATTTTGTAAATATATCTATAATCTGCTGTGTCTGAGAATAAATTTTAGAATCTACACATAGTTTATCAATTTGTATGTCTTTACTCCTTCCACATCTTATGTAGCCAATAAAAGGTTTCCTATTATGCTTAATATCTTTATATAAACTTTCCTCAAAATTTTCTGATCTTGTCTCAAACTATGCTTAATTTGTTTGTCCAGCTTGTTTATTTCAGTTTTCAAAGTTGTAGTTCGACCTCTCTTCTATTTCTTATATTTTTTGTGTCTCACCTTAGTCTCACCTTAGTCAGGTATCTTGTTGTTATGGAAATATATCCCCCAATGTTGAACATTTTTTTTTATTTTTTGCACTCAAACAATTTCTCTCTCAAAATTTTCCATCTGCAGTTTTCCCACTGAACACATTGTGATGGCCCTGCACTGACCCAGTAATCAATTAGCCTCAGTCCTCACCAGTGGCAACAGTGAGGGATGTACACAATGGGAGGATGACAAGTACACACACAGTAAAGTACAATTTCCTTTAACAGCACACAGAGATCACAGTCAGTTTGGGGCTGGTTTCTCCTTCTTTCTCCAGATCCCCAATAAGATTCACCACTGGCACAGCTATAGGGTTGAGATCTCAGCCGAGTGGCCAAGCCAAAACCTCCAACACCCTCTCTGTCCAACCAGTGCTTTGAGTCCCTGCCCAAGTCACTGACACACACATTTTGAGATGTGATTTATACACAAACACACACAAATGGGAAAGCCAGGTTTACTAGCTATGCCTCCTTCTGCCTAGATTATAAGGTAGTACCAGCTGCCACCAGCAACTATTTATCAACTATTTTTAAGGCCCTTACCAAAGGGTGCCCAATCTTAATGTGTAATGTTACTATTAATCCAAATGGTAAGTGTGACCAAGACTAAGGCTATTTAGGAGTGGTCTATACAGTGTCACCAAATACATATGCAGGTACTTTAAGAGCTTAAATATCTCTAAACAAACCAGCCACAGTTAAAAGGTTTAAATATATTTAATAATAAATAATAAAAGAATAAGTCAATACTCAATTAACACAGTAACTACAGAGTTAAGAATCACAGGAAATATTTAAAAACATTGCAGGACAGTCTCAAATAAATACAGAAATCATCGGGACTAATCTTTACTATATTCCTAATGATTTCTAAAAGAAACTATGCCCTAAATAACTTACTTACAGAACAAGGCAAATGCAGTGCTGATGACGAGTGGATGTTTCAAGATCCAAGACAAGATACAAAATACACAGACATTTTCTGAGAAAGTCCTTAAATTAATAATCAACATTACTGCTGGGTTAGCTCAGATGACATCACTCTTTGTCACCTCCTTTCAGTTCCCAGGCAAACAGAAACTTAAAATTTAACATTTCTCTGTGAAAAATACATATCTCTCAGATGTTTGCCTAGAACTGGAAGTCATAAAACAAGTAAACACTTTTACATTTGAAACCTAGTAATTATTTCTGTTTCAAGACAATAGGAAAATCTCTAGCTCTAGACATTGTGTCTGCTTACTGAGAGATAACACAATCGTAAAACATTCTGATTCCAATCTATTTTCATGAAGCCTTACAAGTTAACTCTGTATGTTCTAGCTTCTACTATTAAAACATATATTTGCAAAGGTATATAGTTTATATACATTTCTGTTCTTTTCCAGTAGGGTACTCTGTGGTTACGTTCTTGAAGCTGAGTATATAACATACAGTTCTGCATAAATCATTATTTACAAATTTCCAGCTAGCTGGGTTGGCAGCATTACAATTCTCTATAAACCATATTAATATTTTCAAGTGACATATAATTATTTACAAAGTTCCAGAGAGCTGGGCTGGCAGTATTTCCCTGGTGTCACACACATCACTTCAGTTAGTTTTACATTGTGGCTGTTTTGATTCCATATGATAGGTTCATAGGTTCATAGGTTGGTACTAGGCTATCAGCCCTAGGGCCTATACAAGCCTATCCATAACAATTCCCTGGCTATTTCTTCCCACATTATTTACTTTCCTGGACCCCTGTCTAGCAGGGCGCCTGACGTGATCCCTGGGGTGAATTTCCTTTCTCCCATCCAATCGTCAAGGTTCCTCTTGAAGAGGTCCAAAGACTGATCTTCTGTGCATTGGTTTATATTTCAGTTTGGCATAATTATCTAGTAACAAATTAACCTTTATATCCCCACTTCAAGAGTGGTAAAACTTGACTTGAAGTGACAGTAATTTCTTTAGGTACATAAACATTGTCTAGTATGTTCGGTTAGCTGGTAGGTTTGTTTACAGTCTGAAGCAAATGTTATCTCTGAACATACATTGTGAATAATTTCCTTACTAATATTGTTGAATCAATATTATTCCAGTCTTTTTCTGTTAAATGTAACCCCCTAGCTAATATTATTTTGCCCCATTCCCTTTTCCACAATTCTTTCTTTCTCATCTGATACTTCTCTTTATAGTCTTTCTTTTGATTTTTAGCACATTCAGTAATTATATGATTTTTGTCTACTTCTGGTTTAATTTCCATTCCTGTTTAATACAGATTGATTCTGCTATACTAAACAAAGAAGTCATCTTAGACTTCCTCTCCTCGTGTTTTAAAACTTTCACTAACTTTGGATGAGATAAGCAGGTATGTATAAAGTCCCACACCTGCAGATCTCTACTTGTAATCAATTTCATGGAGGCCCATACCTACTTCAGAGCATGGAAAATATAATCTTGGCATACATTGATTTGTATATATCATTTGGTAAGTGTGAAGCACATTTCTTGTTTTTCTTCTCAGCTGATCCAATACATTTTGAGGCCAGTCAATCATACCAAAACAAGAAGAACAAATTGGTTTATAGCTTGGGCTTTATTTCTAGATATAAAGGCTGTTTTCAATATTAGTTATTCGTATTCCTAGCTGAGTTTTATTATTTGTTCATGCTTTTATTCCCAGTACTTACAAAATATTTATTCTCTACCTATTTTTCAAGTTCCTTTATATCATATTCCTGCCCCACACTGATATTTCCTTGATACTGCAACTTTTCTGCTTTAAACATTGCTTTTGCACATTTATCAAGACCAAATGACATTCTTATAACATCTGAGAAAGTTTTAACTAATTGCAGTTGTGTATTTAATTCCTCATCTGATAAACTATACAGTTTTAAGTCATCCACAAAAGGTAGATGTACGAAGTTTTTAAGCAAGGATGTTTTCTGGGAGCCAAATTGTAACCAAAACCTAGTCTGTTAAGTAAACAGTTTAATGGGTTAAAGGCAAGATAAGACAACAGTGGTGACAAAGAATCACCCTTGAATTTTTCTCCCTGGTGGAAATAATTTGCCCTTTGTCATGACTTAACTGCAAAGTGGTTTGCCACTGCTTTATGGTCACTGTAATGTAACTGATTGAGTCTATATTGAATCAGCTAATGCTTAAAAAAGTGAATGCTGAATCATCGACCCTATTTCAGTGAACGCTGAAAATCCCGAACACCCGGAACAGCAAATTTTTTCTCAGGGAAAAAAATCGCTGGGCCGGTTTCGGGAGTTTGCCGTTTCTTCCACTGTGGTGTGATCTTGGAGTTGGTATATTTAAGTAGGGGGGTGTGGGGGGCACAGCCCCCCACATTAGATACTGTTCCGTGTGTTCGGCATTTTCAGCATTTGCTGAATTAGGGTCGATGAATAAGCGTTCGCTTTTTTAAACATTCGCTTATTTAATATAGACCCAACTGATTACTGCAAGATGTAACTTGTACATATGTAAACATTCCTTTATCCATGAATGTGAGATGCCCTCAAATGCTTTTTTGTATTCTATCCATGCCATACTTAGGTTCTTCCTCATTTTGCAATTCTCTGCTATGGTTTTATGTAACAACAAATGATACTTTCTTCCATATGACTTTTTATTATTATTTTTGTTCTATTGCCATGATTTAGTTTTCTTCTAAATTACTATGAACTCTGTCTACATCAGTTGCAGTAAATAGTTTATCCATCATCGGAAGACAAGCTATTGGTCTATAGTTTATAGGACGACTTATAGGTTCACTCTTAAAGAGAAGTATCATTTTTCTTGTTGTTAACCAGGTTGTTTGGTGTCTGTTCAGGATGCACATATAAGTAATTCTTACACATGGTTAAATCTTTATGTAAAGATGTTAATAGTTTTATGCAGAATTTAGGTACTGCATTTAGGCCTGGGGTTTTCCAATTAGGAGCTTATCTTAATCTTGTTTCAATTTCTCTGTCCATTACTTCATCCCATTTCATATACTCTACATTTGAACTCCTTAAAGTTTCTTTTAATTTTTCCATGTAATCAGCATCTTTATGTTCCACAGGGTCTTCGTAAAGATTTTTTCACAATCTGTCTATTTGTTCTTTTTTGATGGTGTTTCATTTCTGTATAGTGTTCTAAAGGGTCTGGCACTAGCAACTGAGGTAGAATTTCTTTCGTTTCTTTGCCTAATCTATAAGAGGTCATCTTTCAACTCAAAACACGGGCAGGAAGTACTGGGAATATCCTGTTTAATAGCCTCCAGCACAATCTTAGTTATATTTTCTTTTGCTTTACTTAAAATATACTTTTCCCAGTGTGTCTTTTTAATGTATATGACTTCCTTGTTAGTCCACTAACTCATGGTTACAGTTTTTTAATATTGTCTTTTGAAGAAGAAGGCATGGTGTCCCCCATCCCCTCAAAAACACTGGCACTACAAAGGGGAGCATTAAGCAAAATATCATCTTTTCTTTATTGTTTCCACTATCTACACACACCTCTTAAGTGATTCATTTTCTTTTAGGTATCTCTACTGCCATGAATTAAAGTGAAGGGATATCACCTTTTCAGTTTGTTTTCCTTATCTGTGTTGCCTTTCCTATGCTTGTGATATTTCTGAACAAATGTTATCTTCAGTTTAATTTCTTTCTTTACCAGAAAATAACAGTTGCACTGAGTCTGCCTTTATTTGCAATTTCTTCTTTAAACTAATAGAAAGTGACTCAGAAGGCTGCATTGCTAACTGCTGAACTCTTTGCATTGAGTCTACTTATTTAAGTGCTCCTCTTCTATTTTGTTCATAGGTGTGTACTAGGCTAATGGCCCTGGAGCCTTTACAAGCCTAGACCATAGAAGTGCCCTGGCATTGTGCCACCCAACATTAGTTCCCAGTGTCTCTATCAAGTAGAGCCATTGGAGTGATCCCCGGGGTGAGCTTTCTATTACGCATCCACTCATCAAGATTTCTCCTGAAGAGGGACAGTGAGGTGCTCTGCTTGAGATGTATGGGAAGACTATTCCAGAGCATGGGCAGTCTTTGGTTGTGGAATCCGTCCCTCCAGTATGTTCTGCTGATTGTGGTAATGAGGTTGAGGTCTCTGGAGCATGTGCTGTGGAGGGATTGGCATTTCTTTAGATGTAGCATTTCTAACAGAGCTGGGTCAGACATGGCTTTGTAAGTCATGCAGAGATCGCCTCTAAGTAGGCGATATGAGACAGAGAATAGCTGGAGTCTTTTGAGTCTGTCCATATAGGACAAGTGTTTAATACCTATGACCTTTTCTGTGAGGTACGTCTATGTAGTCTCCAGCTGTTGCAGGTGCCTAGTGAGGTAAATGCCAAATAGGGCATTATACTCAATGATTGGTCTAATGAATGAAGAGTAGAGAGAGATGATGACCTCTTCCATTCTGGATGCATCATCACTCATTGTCATCACTCTTTCTGTACTAACTCAATTTGCATGTCTCTCTTCAGATTTCTGTCTTGAAATGATTTTTGCTTCAGTGTTCCTTGCTAGTTTAGTTTAATTTTTACAATGCCATTTATAACAGGTTTGAATTTCTGTTTTTCTGTCTTTGGGCTATATCTCTAGTAACACATGGACGTTTATTACTTTTTAACCATAGTCAAATTCTACCCCCCCCCCTCCTTTTTAGCTTGTGTGACAACTCTCTTCTTCAAAATTTGATTCAGGATCTTCATATGTGTGTCACTGCCTTGAGCCTCCAACCACTCTTATACTGAATGGGTTATCAAACTATTGTTATTCATCTGCCTCGTGAAAGGTTTCAGCCTGCCACACATTGCCTATAGATTATCTCTCCTCCCACATTTTCCTTAGTTCTTTAAACTCAAGTAAACTGAATCAGTTGTTACAGCCAAGGGGTTTACATTATTTTCTTAGATACTGAATTTCTACATTTGTAGGAGGCACTGCTTTCAAGCACCATGAATGCATATTACATCTATTTTTTATCATTAGTAATCTTATGATAACATACCACAGGACCCATTAAAGGCATAATCATGCTTCCAGAGTCTAGCGTGAATTGAACATGTGTTTTTTCTAGAAAAACTGAGTCAGCACAATACACTGTACAGCAACCAAGCTAGCAAATGTGTTGTATTTCTAGAAAAAATACATGTTCAATTCATGCTAGACCTGTAGAAAGAAGATAATTTATTATATGCATTTTATATTTTACATTTCAAGTGGCAACATTTCCTTTACTATTAATAACACAGAAATGTTACTTTCCCTCACATTTAAAACAAATGAATGCATTATTTTTGTTTACAGAAAATGACAAAATTCTTATATATTATTTTAGACTACAATCAGACACTTCAGTATTAAACACTGTGTCATTAACAATTCAGTCTTTACAATCTTATCCACATTCTTTGGATCACATTCACTTCCCATTTTCTTATATGACCAGGAAAAGCTCCTTTGAACTCATCTGAAAAGCACTTTTGAACTCATCTCTGCTAAACTTTCAGGCATTTTAATGTACCGTTACCGTAATGTTTAAACTAGAACTTTTAAATATATGTTAAATATTGACTTCTACTAATTTATCAAAATTAATTCTTGTACTTCAGAGGTAATCCCACCTTAGTACAAGTTCTTTTTTCAGTTTGTCATGGGCCATGTATTCGGTTCCCTCCATGTCAATATTTTTTACTGACTCTACGGTCAGCTGAGATGATAGATATGTTACCCAATCTCCTCAAGTCAGATTTTCTAAGGTAGCATAACACTCTAAAGTAACCAGGTAGCATACCAGGTCATTATGCTTGGTTAGTTTCTTTATGCTTCATATAGTTTTGTGGTTGCAGTTAAATTAACTAGTGCAGATGTGTTGATACAGTTGCATTAACTTAGTAATTTAAAGAAAAAAGGGTACACATTTACAACTCCACTTTTCAGAAGCTGAAATAAATGACATTCTATAGTAGCATTTTGCAAAACAGTTCATTAAAGGCAACAGATTTTACACTGTCTCTGATAATGCTCATATTTTTCCATCATTTTTTCACTCTCTTGGTTTTAAATGTGTTTCTGAATGGTGTCCCGTATTCATACTGGAAGCTGGGAGAGGTGTGTGCTGTTTGGAATTTAGATTTTGTGCTAATTAGATGTCCTGTTTTTTAGCTGGATGTTCCTATTTTTCAAAGGCATTTGTTGCTAGTTTCAATGTCTACAGGAGGAGAGGTATGCTCAGGTACAATGTGTAGATGTGCCATTGACATTGTGAAGGAAAATATCCCACCGTAATGGTCAGTCATATGTCTAATTCCTCAGATGCACATCTATCTTGGTTACACTGCTATCCATGATCTACAGTCTTCACTGGCAACAAGGTAATGATGCACCCCATCACCCCCCCCCCAAAAGATAGATGAATATACATAGCCTTGTCATTCTGCTGTCTTCCTGATCAGTTCTATAGATGCCTGAACCACTAAACTGAACTCTTACTGTCTGGTTATTGTTAGGCCTTTATCCTTCTGTGCTAACAGATCTGGTGGCATTATATAAATGTATGTTTATGAAGTTCTTCCTTAGTTATGGCTTAATATTAGTACCAATTATAAACCACTTTTTGCACTTTAATCATTTCTTACCCCTCAGCCAGATTGTGCCGACCATTGTCAGGTCGACAGGATCAACATAATGCAGAGTACATTTCTAAGAAGGGGTGAACAGAGTGCCTGTATCTGAAATTGTGGCTGTTCCAGAGGTCATTAGTGCATTTCACCCACTGGATTCATAGGTTCATAGGTAGATACGAGGCTATCTGCCCTAGGGCATTTATAAGCCTCGTATCTGGCTTCTGCCTCCCTATTAGATTAGCCTACTGTGCCTCTGTAAAGTAGGTCACAGAATGTATCCTTTTAAGATTATAGGTTCATAGGTAGATACTAGGCTATCTGCCCTAGGGCATTTATAAGCCTAGCCAGAGTGTATTTGGCTTCTGCCTCCCTATTAGATTAGCCTACTGTGCCTCTGTAAAGTAGGTCACAGAATGTATCCTTTTAAGATTATAGGTTCATAGGTAGATACTAGGCTATCTGCCCTAGGGCATTTATAAGCCTAGCCAGAGTGTATAAGCCTAATGCCTGCTTGCTGCACATTTCCTGGCCTGCACCATTGTGCTCCTCAACAGTCCTAACATTTATGAAAGTTGATCCTTGGTTACTCCATTCTTTACCTATGAACAGCTCTCTGACATTTTGCACTACAAACTGAATCTAGGTGTACCTGTATCATATCTCAGAGCTCTCTTTCCTTTGCCACTGATGCAGTATAGTAATGAGTTTTCCACACAGGTCAGTGATACATGCTTTTTCCCAAACATTTTGATGGAAGTACAATGTTGATACAATCAGTTTTGCAATTAAAGATGTAGACATTTCTTAGACTGGCATCTTTGGAGATGTTACAACAATGGTGCTAGGGCATGGATCTCATTAACATGTTGCATACAGCACAGTCTTATTTTGCACTGAGCTGGAAATATGTGAACATGCAATAACCTATAAACAGGGATTTTATAGTGTTTGCTGTGTATTTTGGATTTTTTTTGCTCAAGTGCAATGTAAAATATATGAGGAAATGCATATTGGTATGCACACAGTGCAAAATACCATTTCACATATATGAGATTTGTGTTTACATTTTATCCTACTATCATTAAAATTTCTTTGTATTTGTTAATTTGTTTTGCCTTGTATTTGTTAATTTGTTTTGCTTGCTCAAGTATTACATGAATGGCATGGTAGGTCAGGGCTGGTAATGTGGTATATGGCAGACACTGATACCACCAATGTTGCAGGGTCATTATTTAGGATGTACTTGTAATGGAAGAGATTTTGTGTGCAGTTTCACTAGGATCACACTGACAAATACAGAGTTCACATTCTGGATCTGAAGCACTTATGATACAGTAGATGGGCTTGACACCGTCAGTACATCAAAGCATACCTCTCAACCTCTTAGAACATAAAATATGGACAAAGCCAAAAATAATGTAGAAGACAAAGATCTAAAAATAGGAGCACATTTTAAAAATTGCTCTCATAACCTTAGAAAGTTGTTAGAATAAAAGGTTTTATGTTACCATGCATTTTCTGAAGGACATTAAATCTGAAACTGAAATGGCTGTCATTCTTTAGTGAATTCAGTCATCACAGATTTGCCAGAAAACCACACATTTTAGAAGGGTTGGGCCAAAAATATAAGGTAAAACTCTGGACAGTTGAGAGGTATGCATCAGAGATGGCCTGTCCTGCTTGGTTCTAAACTGTCCACAGTACCCTGTATTCTGACTAAAGGAACATTTTAGGATAGTACTGTAGCTATTGCGATGGCGGCTACATCTCTCTGGAAATGAGATACATAGAGGTGCTCGGTGGTGCATCAGACCTGCTTATTTCCCTTACAAAGCTACCAGAAGCACAGTAAGTGACATGGGGTATCATTCTGTTAACAGTCAGTTCATGAGTAATGCAGGTGGCATAATTATGACTATCTTGGTAAGACATTCATAGGTGTTTACTTAATGCTAAAGGAGCAGCAAGGGACAGAAGTAGTAATGCTATGTAGTTACAAGTATTGTGGGCTATGTGCAATATATTAACTGAAGGTGGAAATGCAGAGCTGTCGGCCATGATTGTCAGGCAGCTGGCATTAAAACTTTGCATGCTGTGGATGTTAATGCAACATGGTAATATATTTGGGAAATGCATATAATGTAAATGCTGAAGGTGAAACTGCAGGCTTGCAACATTGGATGTAACTGTGGGCTTGTCATCATTTGCTGTTGTGCACAAGAAGAAATGTCAAATGTAATTGCAGTCAGTAACAAATTCAGGCCTCCAGCATGTTGGAAGGGTACATAATGATATTTAAAATGTAATTGTAGTTATAATTTTAGGTATGAAAATATATATAAATGTTGCAGACATAATCTCAGGCCTGTAAAAACTATGGTTTAGAGTCTCCAAAACATGTTACAGGAGAGGGCTATATTATATAAATGCACGCTAAAATGTATTTGTGGAAAATTTACAATGTAAATTCTATGGATGCCAACACAGGTCTAAAACATGCTAGAAATAGGGAAGGTAGATGCTGAGGATGCAACTACAGGCCTACAAATGTGAATGGAAGTGCAGGACAGCAACACACTGATAGATGCTGGACACCAGTTTAGCTTACCTGTTAAAGAAGGATATGTAGGCCTGTAAATCTGTGCAATGGGCATGAGTCACATAATGTAAATTCTATGGATGAAATGGAAGCCTGCAATATGCTTGGATTAGGAAAATCACATATATCATGTTATAAACATGGATATGCGTAAATAGCATACATTTGATACATTTGATTACTCTTACAGATGATGCCAGTTACTCACTATTGCCAGGAATGTCAATGTATGTGTGCCATTTTCATAGTTTACTATTATGTATTGGTAGTATTTTCGTGTAGTATGATGATTTTAATATTTTAATTAAGTTTTATATATAATTATCTTTACAAATGTTTTCATTAACCTGTGTCTTTTTAAATACGGATTTTAATATATATATATATATATATATATATATATATATATATATATATAGATGTATATATATATATATATATATATATATATATATTTTTTTTTATAACACATATATATATATATTTTTTTTATTTATTAAATATTTAATATTTTATAACTTTCTATTGCTTTTTATATATTTAGTTAGTTTAAATGTGTTCAATATGGTGCCTTTTGCTTTATTATACCATGCCTTTAAGAACAAGTCATTTACTTATTTTAATTAATTGTTTAATGAGCTAATTGAAAATATATAAAGTGATTGTGTGTAGGGACATTGTTTATTTTATCTGAAGAAGTCTGGGTGACACTCGGATGAAAACACTTGTGGTTTTGAGTTTTTGGCGTTAATAAAGAGTTGCTTGCATTTACAAGAGTTTCCTGTTTGTATTTTGTGCCTTTTGGTGGTGTCCAGATTGTTTTTTGGTGTTTGTGTTGTATTTCTGGACTCAAAAACACACCTCTCTGGAACAACGCAAAATTTCAAAGTAAACCACAGGTCAAGAACACAAAGTTCAAAAAACTTTTCTGCTTTAATCCACAGACTTAAAATACAATAAAAAGTTGCTTTTAATCCACAGACTCAAAAATCAGTAAGCGCTTTCATCCAACTTGG